>NW_027596668.1:0-180000 GCF_964194155.1 Cetorhinus maximus
GGGGTCAAGGGGGGATGGGAGTGTCAAGGGGATTAGGGAGTCATGGGTAGATGGGTGGGCAAGAAGAGATGGGGTCAAGTGGATTTGTGAGTTCAAGTGGAGCACGGGGTGGCTCAATGTGAGGTCGGGGGAGGGGTCAGGCTGAGGTCGGGGGAGGGGTCAGGCTGAGGTCGGGGGAGGGGTCAGGCTGAGGTCGGGGGAGGGGTCAGGCTGAGGTCGGGGGAGGGGTCAGGCTGAGGTCGGGGGAGGGGTCAGGCTGAGGTCGGGGGAGGGGTCAGGCTGAGGTCGGGGGAGGGGTCAGGCTGAGGTCGGGGGAGGGGTCAGGCTGAGGTCGGGGGAGGGGTCAGGCTGAGGTCGGGGGAGGGGTCAGGCTGAGGTCGGGGGAGGGGTCAGGCTGAGGTCGGGGGAGGGGTCAGGCTGAGGTCGGGGGAGGGGTCAGGCTGAGGTCGGGGGAGGGGTCAGGCTGAGGTCGGGGGAGGGGTCAGGCTGAGGTCGGGGGAGGGGTCAGGCTGAGGTCGGGGGAGGGGTCAGGCTGAGGTCGGGGGAGGGGTCAGGCTGAGGTCGGGGGAGGGGTCAGGCTGAGGTCGGGGGAGGGGTCAGGCTGAGGTCGGGGAGGGGTCAGGCTGAGGTCGGGGGAGGGGTCAGGCTGAGGTCGGGGGAGGGGTCAGGCTGAGGTCGGGGGAGGGGTCAGGCTGAGGTCGGGGGAGGGGTCAGGCTGAGGTCGGGGGAGGGGTCAGGCTGAGGTCGGGGGGGGAGGGGTCAGGCTGAGGTCGGGGGAGGGGTCAGGCTGAGGTCGGGGGAGGGGTCAGGCTGAGGTCGGGGGAGGGGTCAGGCTGAGGTCGGGGGAGGGGTCAGGCTGAGGTCGGGGGAGGGGTCAGGCTGAGGTCGGGGGAGGGGTCAGGCTGAGGTCGGGGGAGGGGTCAGGCTGAGGTCGGGGGAGGGGTCAGGCTGAGGTCGGGGGAGGGGTCAGGCTGAGGTCGGGGCGAGGGGCGGCGAGGTCGGGGATCGAGGGCAGGTCGGGGGATCGAGGGCAGGTCGGGGGATCGAGGGCAGGTCGGGGGATCGAGGGCAGGTCGGGGGATCGAGGGCAGGTCGGGGGATCGAGGGCAGGTCGGGGGATCGAGGGCAGGTCGGGGGATCGAGGGCAGGTCGGGGGATCGAGGGCAGGTCGGGGGATCGAGGGCAGGTCGGGGGATCGAGGGCAGGTCGGGGGATCGAGGGCAGGTCGGGGGATCGAGGGCAGGTCGGGGGATCGAGGGCAGGTCGGGGGATCGAGGGCAGGTCGGGGGATCGAGGGCAGGTCGGGGGGTTCAAGGAGAGATGGGGATCAAGGGGAGTTAGGAGGGGGTCCGGTTGAATCGGTGAATCGTGGTGGGGTTGCGAGTCCGGGGGGATCGGGGCAAGCCGGGGGGGGTCGGGGCGAGCCGGGGGGGTCGGGGCGAGCCGGGGGGTGTCGGGGCGAGCCGGGGGGGTCGGGGCGAGCCGGGGGGTCGGGGCGAGCCGGGGGGGTCGGGGTTAGTCGGAGCGGGGGGTCGGGGTTAGTCGAGGGGGTCGGGGTTAGTCGAGGGGGTCGGGGTTAGTCGGAGGGCGGGGTCGGGGTGAGCCTGGGGGGTCGGGGTGAGCCTGGGGGGTCGGGGTGTGTCGGGCGAGTCGTGGTGAGTCGGGGAGTCGTGGTGAGTCGTGGTGAGTCGTGGTGAGTCGTGGTGAGTCGTGGTGAGTCGGGGGGGTCGGGTGAGCCGGGGGGGTCGGGGTGAGCCGGGGGGGTCGGGGTGAGCCGGGGGGGGTCGGGGTGAGCCGGGGGGGGGTCGGGGTGAGCCGGGGGGGTCGGGGTGAGCCGGGGGGGTCGGGGTGAGCCGGGGGGGTCGGGGTGAGCCGGGGGGGTCGGGGTGAGCCGGGGGGGTCGGGGTGAGCCGGGGGGGTCGGGGTGAGCCGGGGGGGTCGGGGTGAGCCGGGGGGGTCGGGGTGAGCCGGGGGGGTCGGGGTGAGCCGGGGGGGTCGGGGTGAGCCGGGGGGGTCGGGGTGAGCCGGGGGGTCGGGGTGAGCCGGGGGGGTCGGGGTGAGCCGGGGGGGTCGGGGTGAGTCGGGGGGGTCGGGGTGAGTCGGGGGGTCGGGGTGAGTCGGGGGGGTCGGGGTGAGTCAGGGGGGTCGGGGTGAGTCAGGGGGGTCGGGGTGAGTCAGGGGGGTCGGGGTGAGTCAGGGGGGTCGGGGTGAGTCGGGGTGAGTCGGGGTGAGTCGGGGGGGTCGGGGGGGTCGGGGGAGTCGGTGGAGTCGGGGTGAGTCAGGTGCGTCGGGGTTAGTCGGTGGGGGGGGTCGGGGTTAGTCAGAGGGGGGGGTCGGGGTTAGTCAGGGGGGGGTCGGGGTTAGTCGGAGGGGGGGGAGTCGGTGTGAGCCTGGAGGGTCGGGGTGGTCGGGTGAGTCGGGGTGAGTCGGGGTGAGTCGGGGTGAGTCGGGGGGAGTCGGGGGGAGTCGGGGTGAGTCGGTGGGGTCGGGGGGGTCGGGGGGGTCGGGGGGAGTCGGGGGGGTCGGGGTGAGTCAGGTGAGTCGGGGTTAGTCGGAGGGGGGGGTCGGGGTGAGCCGGCGGGGGGCGATGTGTAATTTCAGAAGCTGCTGGGAGAGCTGGGCTGGTGAACTCAGGAGGGAGATTCCAGCAGTTTGGCTTTTAAACCAACTCTTGGACTGTGCTTTTTCTAGACCCGATATATCCCAGCTTCCTGCCTCCAGACCAGGCAGAGCCCACAAAACATTGTATACTCTCTGCTCCCCCTCACTCCAGACTAACTTTAACATTGCACTGTGGGGAGGGGTCAGGGAGTGTGAGGGAGGCGCAGAGCTGTCTTGTGTGATGTGTGAATCAGTTTGCACTGTCCCCTTTTCGTTTGGTGACAAGATGAGTTTTTAAACAGGCAGTGATAGGCTACCTGGGAGAGGGCAAAGACACCATGGGTAGACTGCCCAGCAAACCCTTTCCAGCCCTGCATGTCCACCCCTGCACGTCCACCCCTGCACATGAGTGAGTGAGTGAGCTGGTCCTTGGTCAGGTACTGAGCTGCACTCAGCACTCTGTATCAGCTGTAGTGTGGAATGGGAGTAAGCAGGTTCAGTGAAGCTGTTACTCTAAGAGGTTGTTTCAGTGAGACTCCGTTCGATGTGTCCTGGTCCAAGGTACAGGTGTTAATCCTGCACTGCTACTTGGGCAGGCGCTGTGAGAACCCATAAACTCACTAGTCTTGCTCACTATAGGCTGGTCCTTTCAAATTTGGCCAGCCAGGATCTCTGAGGAACACTTAACAAACATGGGATTAAAGCAGCAACTGGACCCATCAACCCACATGTATCCATTTCACACACTATTTAGACTGTGGCTGCTGAGACGCCAAAGAAGGAACAGGAACAAGTCAGCACTGGTTTCATTTCAGGCTGTCTAGAGGAGGTCCAAAGCTGAAAGGAGCCTGTGATCCAATAAAAGCACAAACAGCCCTTCTGAGAATGAAATTAGTAACTATGATAAAGTGACTTTGATTGGATTCCAGCATGAGAAGGACATTTGCAACCTTGCTTTGGAAGGATTCCTGGTGTCAACCTGCCCTGTGTACAGACACCAAGAATGTTTTCACAATCAAAGTTCTCCAGCAATGCACATACTGGAAACGAAGCCAGCACCTATTCTCCTGAGTTAAGTTGCTGAGTGACTGTAAACTGAGGCCCTCTCAGGCCTGCTCCCAGTGCCATGTTCTCGATTGCTCTTGGGTTCAGTACGCCCCCTAAACTGAGTGCAGCATATGTCCAGAGCTTTCTTCAATACCTTCCAAAGGCTTTGAAAATTTTCTTCCAGTCCCAGTCCTCTCCCAGTGCTGCCAGATGCTTTGGGCAGTGGTTCTAAGTCATGTTCCTAGTTTGTGCACAGTAGTGAGAGGCTGAAAGTGCTTTGTCCCAATCTCCTGTTGGCCCTTACTGCAGGTATGCCCAGCTATGTCCAGAGGCAGGCTCTGACAAGATCGCTCACTGAGCAGGGAAATGTGGAGAAAGTCTGCAGTCGCTGCTTAAAGGACTTGCTTGTCCAGGGAAGGAGTCTGAGTCTTCTGCTACTTGGCCTGCACAGTACAACTCTGCTGGGAAACAAAGATAACTCATTCATTTCCTGTTGGAAATCATGTAGAAATCACAAAACTCATTCCTGAAACTAAATACTATAATGCATCAGAATGGGCAATATCAACACCTGACCATCAGAGAATTACAATTTGTCTGTGTCTGTCTCTCTCTCTCCCTCTCCATCTTTCATATCATCACTACATCTCCCCCTGAATCATTCAAGCAGAAAGAACAGGGGGGCATTTAGCCCCTTGCAACTGTGAAAGAGCAAACCTATTAGTCCCACTTCCTTGCATAATTCTCAATAGACCTGAAAAGTTGTCATTTTCAATTAATTACTCAGTTGCTGTTCAACCAGCTGCCAGCACCCTTTTAGGTTTTGAATTTCAGAACATCCAAATTCACTGTTCAAAAACAAATCCTCCCATTATCACCACATGTAAGTTTGCCAATTATCTCATTGCTTTGCCACAGCTAAACTTCTCTAACCTCCATCTTCTCCATCTCTCAATTTCAAACATTGTGTCTCTGTCCCATCAAACACTCCCAAGTCAGGTACAGCATGGGGTTAGATAGAGTAAAGCTCACTCTACACTGTCCCCATCAAACACTTCCAGGGCAGGGATAGCAAAGGGTTAGATACAGGGTAAAGCTCCCTCTACACTGTCCCCAGAAAACACTCCCAGGACTGGTACAGCACAGGGTTAGATACAGGGTAATGCACCCTCTACACTGTCCCCAGCAAACACTCCCAGGACAGCCACATCACAGGGTTAGAAACAGAGTAAATATCCCTCTGCATTGTCCCCATCAAACTCTCCCAGGACAGGTACAGAATGGGGGAGATATTGAGTAAAGCTCCCTCTACACTGTCCCCATCTAACAGTCCGAGGACAGTTAAAGCACGGGGTTAGATACAGAATAAAGCTCCCTCTACAGTGTACCCATCAAACACTCCCAAGACCAGCACAGGATTGGGTTAGATACAGAGTAAATCTCCCTCTACACTGTCCCCGGTAAACACCACCAGGACAGGTAGAGAAAGGGGTCGGATACAGAGTAAATCTCCATCTACACTGTCCCCAGCAAACACTCACAGGACAAGTACAGCACGGGGTTAGATACAAAGTAAAACTCCCTCTACACTGTCCCCATCAAACACTCACAGGACAGGCACAGCACGGGGTAAGATACAGAGTAAATCTCCCTCTACACTGTCCCCATCAAAAACTCCCAGGAGAGGTACAGCACGGGGTTAGATAAAGAGTAATGCTACCTCTGCACTGTCCATATCAAACACTCCCACGACAGGCACAGCACGGGGTTAGGTACAGAGTAAATGTCACTCTACAAGGTCCCCAGCAAACAATCCCAGGAATGGTACAGCATCGGGTGAGATAGAGAGTAAAGCTCCCTCGACACTGTCCACATCAAACACTCCCAGGACAGGTATAGCAGGGTATTAAATACAGAATAAAGCTCCCTCTACACTGTCCCCATCAAACACTCCCAGGAGAGCTACAGCACGGGGTTAGAACAGAGTAAAGATCCATCGCAATGTACCCATCAAACAATCTCAGCCAGGAACAGCACGGGGTTAGATACTGAGTAAAGCTCCCTCTAAACTATCCCAATCAAACACTCCCTGGACAGGCACATCACAGGGTTAGATACAGAGTGAAGCACCCTCTGCACCGTCCCTATGAAAGGCTCCCAGGACAGGTACAGCACGGGGTTAGATGCAGTCTAAAACTCCCTCGACACTGTCATCATCAAACGCTTCCCAGGACAGGTACAGCACGGGGTTTCATATACCTTAAAACTCCCTCTACACTGTCCCCATCAAAAACTCCCAAAACAGGTACAGCACGGAGTTAGATAAATAGTAATGCTCTCACTGCACTGTCGCCATCAAACACTCCCAGGACAGTTAAAGCACTGGGTTAGATACAGAATAAAGCTAACTCTACACTGTCCCCATCAAACACTCCCAGGAGAGGTACAGCACGAGGTTAGATACAGAGTAAAGCTCAATCTGCACTGTACCCATCAAACACTCCCAACACAGACACAGGATGGGGGTAGATAAAGAGTAAATTTGCCTCCAGACTGTCCCCGGTAAAAACTGCCAGGGCAGGTACAGCACGGGGTTAGATACATATTAAATCTCCATATGCACTATCCCCGGTAAACCCTCCCTGGACAGGTGCGGCAAGGGGTCGGATACAGAGTAAATCTCCCTCTACACAATCCCCAGCAAACACTCCCAGGACAGGTACAGCACGGGGTTAAATACAGAGCAAAGGTCGCTCTAAACTGTACCCTTCAAAAACTCCCAGGACAGGCACAGGATGGGGGTAGATAAAGAGTAAAACTCCCTCTACACTGTGCCCAGCAAACACTCCCAGGACAGGTACAGCACGGGGTTAGAAGCAGAGTAAAGCTCCCTCTACACTGTCCCAATCAAACACTCCCAGGACAGGCACAGCACGGGGTTAGGTACAGAGTAAAGCTCCCTCTAGACTATCCCCAACAAACACTCCCATGACAAGTAAAGCACTGGGTTAGATAAAGATTAATGCTCCCTCTGCACGGACCCCATCAAACACTTCTAGGACAGCCACATCACAGGGTTAGTAACAGAGTAAATATCCCCCTGCACTGTCCCAATCAAACTCTCCCAGGACAGGTACAGAATGGGGGAGATATTGAGTAAAGCTCCCTCTACACTGTCCCCATCTAACAATCCGAGGACAGTTAAAGCACGGGGTTAGATACAGAATAAAGCTTCCTCTACAGTGTACCCATCAAACACTCCCAGGACAGGCACAGCACGGGGTTAGATACAGAGTAAATCTCCCTTTACACTGTCCCCGGTAAACACCACCAGGACAGATACAGCAAGAGGTCGGATACAGAGTAAATCACCATCTACACTGTCCCCAGCAAACACTCACAGGACAAGTACAGCACGGGGTTAGATACAAAGTAAAACTCCCTCTACACTGTCCCCAGCAAACACTCCCAGGACAGGAACAGCACGGAGTTAGGTACAGAGGAAATGTCACTATACAAGGTCCCCAGCAAACAATCCCAGGAAAGGTACAGCACGGGGTGAGATATAGAGTAATGGTCCCACTGCACTGTCCCCATCAAAACCTCCCAGGAGAGGTACAGCACGGGGTTAGATAAAGGGTAATGCTCCCTCTGCACTGTCCCCATCAAACACTCCCAAGACAGGCACAGCACGGGGTTAGGTACAGAGTGAATGTCACTCTACAAGGTCCCCAGCAAACAATCCCAGGAAAGGTACAGCATCGGGTGAGATAGAGAGTAATGGTCCCTCTGCACTGTCCCCATCAAACCCTCCCAGGAGAGCTACAGCACGGGGTTATGTACAGAGTAAAGATCCCTCGCAATGTCCCCATCAAACACTGTCTGCCAGGAACAGCACGGGGTTAGATACTGAGTAAAGCTCCTTCTAATCTATCCCAATCAAACACTCCCTGGACAGGCACATCACGGGGTTAGATACAGAGTAATTCTCCCTCTACACTGTCCCCATCAAACACTCCCAGGACAGGAACAGCATGGGGTTAGATACAGAGTGAATGTCACTCTACAAGGCCCCCAGCAAACAATCCCAGGAAAGGTACAGCACAGGGTGAGATATAGAGTAATGGTCCCTCTGCACTGTCCCCATCAAACACTCCCGGGAGAGCAACAGCACGGAGTTAGATATTGAGTAAAGGTCCCTCTAGACTATCCCCATCAACACTCCCAGGACAGGCACATCACTAGGTTAGATACACAGTAAAGTTCCCTTTACACTGTCCCCATGAAAGGCTCCCAGGACATGTAGAGCTCGGTGTTGGATACACAGTAAAGCACCCTCCACACTCTTACCATCAAACACTCCCAGGTCAGGGACAGCACGGGGTTAGGTACGGAGTAAAGTTCCCTTGACACTGTCCCCATCAAACATTCCCAGGACAGGCACATCACAGGGTTAGATACAGAGTAAATCTCCCTCTACACTGTCCCCATCAAACACTCCCAGGACAGGTAAAGCACGGTGTTAGATACAGAATAAATCTCACACTACACCGTCCCCATTAAACACTCCCAGGGCAGGTACAGCACGTGGTTAGATACAGAGTAAATCTTCCTCTTCACTGTCCCCAGCAAACACTCCCAGGGCAGGAACAGTACAGGGTTAGATACAGAGTAATGCTCCCTATGCAGTGACGCCATCAAACACTCCCAGGACCGGTACAGCACGGGGTGGCATACAGAGTAAAGCTCCCTCCACACTGTCCCCATCAAAAACTCCCAGGAGAGGTACGGCACGGGTTTAGATAAATAGTAATGCTCCCTCTGCACTGTCCCCATCAAACACTCCCAGGACAGGTACAGCACGGGGTACATATTGAGTAAAGCTCCGTCTACACTGTCCCCATCAAACACTCCCAGGAGTGGTACAGCACGGGGTTAGATAAAGAGTAATGCTCCCTCCGCATTTTCCCCATCAAACATTCCCAGGATCGGCACAGCACGGGGTTAGATACAGAGTAAAGCTCCTCTACATTGTCCCCATCAAACACTCCCAGGAGGGGTACAGCACGGGGTTAGATACTGAGTAAAACTCCCTCTAGACTATCCCCAACAAACACTACAAGGGCAGGTACAGCACAGGGTTAGATACAGAGTAAAGCTCCCTCTACACTGTCCCCATCAAACTCTCCCATGACAGGTAAAGCACTGGGTTAGATAAAGATTAATGCTCCCTCTGCATGGACCCCATCAAACACTCCCATGACAGGTGCAGCACAGGGTAAGATACAGAGTAACTCTACTTCGACACTGCCCCCATCAAACACTCCCAGGACAGCCACATCACAGGGTTAGAAACAGAGTAAATATCCCTCTATATTGTACCCAGCAAACACTCCCAGGACAGGTACAGCACGGCATTAGATACAGAGTAAAGCTCCCTCTACACTGTCCCCATGAAAGGCTCCCAGCACAGGTACAGCATGGGGTTAGATGCTGACTAAATCTCCATCGACACTGTCCCAATCAAACGCACCCAGGACAGGTACAGCAAGGGGTTGCATACAGAGTAAAACTCCCTCTACACTGTCCACATCAAAAACTCCCAAAATAGGTACAGCACGGGGTTAGATAAATAGTAATGCTCCCACTGCACTGTCCCCATCAAACACTCCCAGGAAGGTACAGAGTGGCGTTAGATACAGAGTAAAGCTCCCTCTATACTTTCCACATTAAACACTCCCAGGACAGGTACAGCACAGGGTTAGAAACAGAGTAAAGCTCCCTCTACACTGTCCCCATCAAACCCTCCCAGGAGAGCTACAGCACGGGGTTATGTACAGAGTAAAGATCCCTCGCAATGTCCCCATCAAACACTGTCTGCCAGGAACAGCATGGGGTTAGATACTGAGTAAAGCTCCTTCTAATCTATCCCAATCAAACACTCCCTGGATAGGCACATCACGGGGTTAGATACAGAGTAATTCTCCCTCTACACTGTCCCCATCAAACACTCCCAGGACAGGAACAGCACGGGGTTAGGTACAGAGTGAATGTCACTCTACAAGGCCCCCAGCAAACAATCCCAGGAAAGGTACAGCACAGGGTGAGATATAGAGTAATGGTCCCTCTGCACTGTCCCCATCAAACACTCCCGGGAGAGCAACAGCACGGAGTTAGATATTGAGTAAAGGTCCCTCTAGACTATCCCCATCAACGCTCCCAGGACAGGCACATCACGGGGTTAGATACACAGTAAAGCTCCCTCTACGCTGTCCCCATGGAAGGCTCCCAGGACATGTAGAGCTCGGTGTTGGATATACAGTAAAGCACCCTCCACACTCTTACCATCAAACACTACCAGGTCAGGGACAGCACGGGGTTAGGTACAGAGTAAAGTTCCCTTGACACTGTCCCCATCAAACATTCCCAGGACAGGCACATCACAGGGTTAGATACAGAGTAAATCTCACACTACACTGTCCCCATTAAACACTCCCAGGGCAGGTACAGCACGTGGTTAGATACAGAGTAAATCTTCCTCTTCACTGTCCCCAGCAAACACTCCCAGTGCAGGGTTAGATACAGAGTAATGCTCCCTCTGCAGTGACGCCATCAAACACTCCCAGGATCGGTACAGCACGGGGTTAGATAAAGAGTAATGCTCCCTCCGCATTTTCCCCATCAAACATTCCCAGGATCGGCACAGCACGGGGTTAGGTACAGAGTAAAGCTCCTCTACATTGTCCCCATCAAACACTCCCAGAAGGGGTACAGCACGGGGTTAGATACTGAGTAAAACTCCCTCTAGATTATCCCCAACAAACACTACAAGGGCAGGTACAGCACAGGGTTAGATACAGAGTAAAGCTCCCTCTACACTGTCCCCGTCAAACTCTCCCATGACAGGTAAAGTACTGGATTAGATAAAGATTAATGCTCCCTCTGCATGGACCCCATCAAACACTCCCATGACAGGTGCAGCACAGGGTAAGATACAGAGTAACTCTACTTCGACACTGCCCCCATCAAACACTCCCAGGACAGCCACATCACAGGGTTAGAAACAGAGTAAATATCCCTCTACATTGTACCCAGCAAACACTCCCAGGCCAGGAATAGCACAGGGTTAGATACTGAGTAAAGCTCCTTCTGATCTATCCCAATCAAACACTCCCTGGACAGGCACAGCACAGGGTTAGATACAGAGCAATTCTCCCTTTACACTGTCCCCAGCAAACACTCACAGGACAAGTACAGCACGGGGTTAGATACAATGTAAAAGTCCCTCTACACTGTCCCCAACAAACATGCCCAGGACAGGTACAGCACGGGGTTAGATAAATAGTAATGCTCCCTCTGCACTGTGCCTAACAAACACTCCCAGGGCAGGTACAGCACAGGGTAAGAAACAGAGCGAATCTCCCTCCACGCTGTCCCCAGCAAACACTCGCAGGACAGGCACAGCACAGGTTAAGATAAAGAGTAAAGCTCCCTCGACACTGTCCCCATCAAAGACTCCGAGGACAGGTACAGTACAGTTTATAATACAGAATGAAGCCCCCTCTACACTCTCCCCATCAAACAGTCTCAGGAAAGTTACAGCACGGGGTTAGATACAGAGTTAATCTCCCTCTACACTGTCCCCACCAAACACTCACAGGACAGGTAAAGCACGGTTTTAGATACAGAGTAAATCTCACACTACACTGTCCCCATTAAACACTCCCAGGGCAGGTACAGCACGGGGTTAGATACAGAGTAAAGCTCCCTCTGCGCTGTCCAGATCAAACTCTCCCATGACAGGTAAAGCACTGGGTAAAATAGAGATTTATGTTCCCACTGCATGGACCCCATCAAACACTCCCATGATAGGTGCAGCACAGAGTAAGATACAGAGTAAAGCTCCCTCTACACTGTCCCCATCAATCACTCCCAGCACAGGCACAGCCCGGGGTTAGATACAGAGTAAAGCTCCCTCTAAACTGTCCCCGGTAAACACCACCAGGACAGGTACAGCAAAGGGTCGGATATAGAGTAAATCTCCCTCTCCACTGTCCCCATCAAACACTCCCAGGACAGGAACAGCACGGGGTTAGGTACAGAGTAAATGTCAATCTACAAGGTCCCCAGCAAACAATCCTAGGAAATGTACAGCACAGGGTGAGATATAGAGTACTGGTCCCACTGCACTGTCCCCATCAAAAACTCCCAGGAGAGGTACAGCACGGGGTTAGATAAAGAGTAATGCTCCCTCTGCACTGTCCCCATCAAACACTCCCAGGACAGGCACAGCACAGGGTTAGGTACAGATTAAATGTCATTCTACATAGTCCCCAGCAAATATTCCCAGGAAAGGTACAGCATCGGGTGAGATAAAGAGTCATGGTCCCTCTGCACTGTCCCCATCAAACCCTCCCAGGACAGCTACAGCATGGGGTTATATACAGAGTTAAGATCCCTCGCAATGTCCCCATCAAACACTCCCAGTTAGGTACAGCACGTGGATAGATACTGAGTAAAGCTCCCGCTAGACTATCCCCAACACCACCAGGACAGGTACAGCACAGGGTTTGATACAGAGTAAAGCTCCCTCTACACTGTCCCCATGAAAGGCTCCCAGCACAGGTACAGCACGGTGTTAGATGCAGACTAAATCTCCATCGACACTGGCCCTATCAAACGCACCCAGGACAGGTACAGCAAGGGGTTGAATACAGAATAAAGCTCCCTCTACACTGTCCACATCAAAAACTCCCAAAACAGGTACAGCACGGGATTAGATAAATAGTAATGCTCCCACTGCACTGTCCCCATCAAACACTCCCAGCACAGGTACAGCACGGGCTTAGATACAGAGTAAAGCTCCCTCTATACTTTCCACATTAAACACTCCCAGGACAGATATGGCACGGGGTTAGATGCAGAGTAAAGCTCACTCTACATTGTCCCCATCAAACACTCCCAAAAGAGCTACAGCACGGGGTTAGATACAGAGTAAAGATCCCTCGCAATGTCCCTATCAAACAATCTCAGCCAGGAACAGCACGGGGTTAGAAACTGAGTAAAGCTCCCTCTACACTATGCCAATTAAACACTCCCTGGACAGGCACAACACGGGGTTAAATACAGAGTAATTCTCCCTCTACACTGTCCCCAGCAAACACTCCCAGGACAGGTACAGCACGGGGTACATATTTAGTAAAGCTCCATCTACACTGACCCATCAAACACTCCCAGGACAGTTAAAGCATGGGGTTTGATACAGAAAAAAGCTAACTCTACACTCTCCCCATCAAACATTCCCAGGACACACACAGCATGGGGTTAGATACAGAGTAAAGCTCCCTTTACACTGTACCCATCAAACACTCGCAGGAAAGGCACAGCACGGGGTTAGATACAGAGTATAGATCCCTTGCAATGTCCTCATCAAACACTCCCTGCCAGGAACAGCACGGGGTTAGATACAGAGTAAATCTCCCTCTGCACTTTCCCCACCAAACAGTCCCAGGACATGTAAAGCACGGTGTTAGATACAGAGTAAACCTCACACTACACTGTCCCCATCCAAAGCTCGCAAAACAGTTACAGCACAGGGTTAGATAAATAGTAATGCTCCCTCTGCACTGTCCCCATCAAACACTCCCAGGACAGGCATATCACAGGGTTAGATACAGAGTAAATCTCCCTCTACACTGTCCCAATCAAACACTCCCAGGAAAGGTACAGAACGGAGTTAGATACACAATAAAACTCCTTCTACAATGTCCCAAGAAAACACTGGCAGGAAAGGCACAGCACGGGGTTAGATAGAGAGTAAATCTCCCTCTACAATTTCCCCACCAAAACAGTCCCAGGACATGTAAAGCACAGTGTTAGATACAGAGTAAACCTCACACCACACTGTCCCCATTAAACACTCCCAGGGCAGGTAAAGCACGGGGTTAGATACAGAGTAAAGCTCCCTCTGCGCTGTCCCCACCCAAAACTCGCAAAACAGCTACAGCACAGGGTTAGATAAATAGTAATGCTCCCTCTGCACTGTCCCCATCAAACACTCCCAGGACAGGCATATCACAGGGTTAGATACAGAGTAAATCTCCCTCTACACTGTCCCAATCAAATACTCCCAGGACATGTACAACACAGGGTTAGATTGAGAGTAAATCTCCCACTGCACTGTCCCGATCCAACACTCCCAGGACAGGTACAGCACGGGGTTGCATACAGGGTAAAGCTCCCTCGACACTGTCCCCAACAATCATTCCCAGGAGAAGTACGGCACAGGGGTAGATAAAGAGTAAATCTCCCTCTACACTGTCTCCATCAAACACTCCCATGGCATGTACAGCATGGTGTTAGATACAGAGTAAATCGCCCTCTACACTGTCCCCATTAAACACTCCCAGGATAGGTACAGCACGGTGTTAGATACAGAGTAAAGCTCCCTCTACACTGTCCCCATCAAACATTCCCAGGACAGGCACAGAACGGGGTTAGATACAGAGTAAATCTCCCTCTACACTGCACCCATCAAACACTCCCAAGACAGACACAGGATGGGGTTAGATAAAGAGTAAATTTCACTCTAGACTGGCCCCGGTAAACACTCCCAGGGCAGGTACAGCATGGGGTTAGGTACAGAGTAAATCTCCCTCTACACTGTCCCTATCTAACACTCCCAGGAGAGCTACAGCACGGTGTTAGATACAGAGTAAAGGTCCCTCTACACTGTCCCCAACAAACACTCCCAGGACAGGCACAGCACGGGGCTAGATACAAATTAAATCTCCCTCTACACGATCCCCTGCAAACACTCAGGGGAAAAGTACAGCACGGGGTTAGATGCAGAGTAAAGCGCCCTCTACACTGTGCCCGGCAAACACTCCCAGGAGAGCTACAGCACGGGGTTAGATACAGAGTAAATATCCCTCACAATGTCCCCATCAAACACTCCGAGCCAGGAACAGCACAGGGTTAGATACAGAGTAAATCTCCCTCTACACTGTCCCCATCAAACACTCCGAGGACATGTACGGCACAGTTTTTAATACAGAATGAAGCTCCCTCTACACTATCCCCATCAAACATTCCCAGGAAAGGTACAGCACGGGGTTAGATACCGACTAAATCTCCTCTACACTGTCCCAAGCAAACACTCCCAGGAAAGGCACAGCACGGGGTTAGATACAGAGTAAATCTCCCTCTACAATTTCCCCACCAAACAGTCCCAGGACATGTAAAGCACAGTGTTAGATACAGAATAAACCTCACACCACACTGTCCCCATTAAACACTCCCAGGGCAGGTAAAGCACGGGGTTAGATACAGAGTAAAGCTCCCTCTGCGCTGTCCCCACCCAAAACTCGCAAAACAGCTACAGCACAGGGTAAGATAAATAGTAATGCTCCCTCTGCACCGTCCCCATCAAACATTCCCAGGACAGGCATATCACAGGGTTAGATACAGAGTAAATCTCCCACTGCACTGTCCCGATCCAACACTCCCAGGACAGGTACAGCACGGGGTTGCATACAGGGTGAAGCTTCCTCGACACTGTCCCCAACAATCATTCCCAGGAGAAGTACGGCACAGGGGTAGATAAAGAGTAAATCTCCCTCTACACTGTCTCCATCAAACACTCCCATGGCATGTACAGCATGGGGTTAGATACAGAGTAAATCGCCCTTTACACTGTCCCCATTAAACACACTCAGTGTAGGTACAGAACAAAAACAGAATTACCTGAAAAACTCAGCAGGTCTGGCAGCATCGGTGGAGAAGAAAAGAATCGACGCTTCGGGTGCAGCACAGGGTAAGATACAGAGTAATGCTCCTTCTACACTGTCCCCATCAAACACTCCCAGGACAGGTACAGCACAGGGTTAGATACAGAGTAACTCTCCCTCTATACTGTCCCCAGCAAACGCTCCCAGGACAGGTACAGAACGGGGGTAGATATGAAGTAAAACTCCTTCGACAATGTCCCCAGCAAACACTCACAGGAAAGGCACAGCACGGGGTTAGATACAGAGTAAATCTCCCTCTACACTGTCCCCATCAAAGAGTCCCAGGACAGATACTGCACGGTTTTTAATACAGAATGAAGCTCACTCTGCACTATCCCCATCAAACACTCCCAGGACAAGTACAGAACGGGGTTAGATACAAAGTAAATCTCCTTCTACAATGTCCTAAGCAAACACTCCCAAAAGAGCTACAGCACGGGGTTAGATACAGAGTAAAGATCCCTCGCAATGTCCCCAACAAACACTCCCAGCCAGGAACATCACGGGAATGGATACTGAGTAAAGCTCCCTCTAAACTATCCCAGTCAAACACTCCCTGGACAGGCAAAGCACGGGGTTAGATACAAAGTAAAGATCCCTCGCAATGTCCCAATTAAACACTTACAGTCAGGTACAGCACGGGGTTAGATACTGAGTAAAACTCCATCTAGACTATCCCCATCAACACCCCCAGGACAGGCACATCACAGGGTTAGATACAGAGTAAAGCTCACTCCACACTGTCCCCATGAAAGGCTCCCAGGACAGGTACAGCACGGGCTTAGATGCAGACTAAATCTCCCTCTACACTGTCCCCATCAAACAATCCCAGGAGGGGTACAGCACGGGGTTAGATACAGAGTAAAGCTCCCTCTACACTGTCCCCATCAAACACTCCCAGGACAGGTACAGCACGGTGTTAGATAATGAGTAAAGCTCCCTCTACACTGTGCCCATCAAACATTCCCAGGACAGGCATAGCACGGGGTTAGATACAGAGTAAATCTCCCTCTACACTGCACCCATCAAACACTCCCAAGACAGACACAGGATGGGGTTAGATAAAGAGTAAATTTCCCTCTAGACTGGCCCCGGTAAACACTCCCAGGGCAGGTACAGCATGGGGTTAGTTACAGAGTAAATCTCCCTCTACACTGTCCCTATCAAACACTCCCAGGACAGGTACAGCACAGTGTTAGATACAGAGTAAAGGTCCCTCTACACTGTCCCCAACAAACACTCCCAGGACAGGCATAGCACGGGGTTAGATAGAGAGTAAAGCGCCCTCTACACTGTGCCCGCCAAACACTCCCAGTAGAGCTACAGCACGGGGTTAGATACAGAGTATAGATCCCTCGCAATGTCCCCATCAAACACTCCCAGCCAGGAACAG
Organism: Cetorhinus maximus; assembly: GCF_964194155.1. Lineage (NCBI taxonomy): Eukaryota > Metazoa > Chordata > Chondrichthyes > Lamniformes > Cetorhinidae > Cetorhinus > Cetorhinus maximus. The sequence continues at coordinate 16,831 of NW_027596668.1, forward strand.
CACGGGGTTAGATACAGAGTAAATCTCCCTCTACACTGTCCCCATCAAACACTCCGAGGACAGGTACAGCACGGGGTTAGATAAAGAGTAAATCTCCCTCTACAATTTCCCCACCAAAACAGTCCCAGGACATGTAAAGCACAGTGTTAGATACAGAGTAAACCTCACACTACACTGTCCCCATTAAACACTCCCAGGGCAGGTAAAGCACGGGGTTAGATACAGAGTAAAGCTCCCTCTGCGCTGTCCCCACCCAAAACTCGCAAAACAGCTACAGCACAGGGTTAGATAAATAGTAATGCTCCCTCTGCACTGTCCCCATCAAACACTCCCAGGACAGGCATATCACAGGGTTAGATACAGAGTAAATCTCCCTCTACACTGTCCCAATCAAATACTCCCAGGACATATACAACACAGGGTTAGATTGAGAGTAAATCTCCCACTGCACTGTCCCGATCCAACACTCCCAGGACAGGTACAGCACGGGGTTGCATACAGGGTAAAGCTTCCTCGACACTGTCCCCAACAATCATTCCCAGGAGAAGTACGGCACAGGGGTAGATACAGAGTAAATCGCCCTCTACACTGTCCCCATTAAACACACTCAGTGTAGGTACAGAACAAAAACAGAATTACCTGAAAAACTCAGCAGGTCTGGCAGCATCGGCGGAGAAGAAAAGAATCGACGCTTCGGGTCCAGCACAGGGTTAGATACAGAGTAAATCTCCCTCTACACTATCCCCAGCATCACTCCCAGGACAGATACAGAATGGGGATAGATACAAGGTAAATCTCCTTCTACAATATCCCCAGCAAACACTCCCAGGACAGGTCCGGCACAGGGTTAGATGCAGAGTGAAGCTCCCTGTAATCTGTCCCCGGTAAACACTCCCAGGGCAGGTAGAGCATGGGGGTAGATAAAGAGTAAATCTCCCTCCACACTGTCCCCATCAAACACTACCAGGCAGGCACAGCACGGGGTTAGATACGGAGTAAAGCTCCCTCTAAACTATCCCAATCAAACACGCCATGGACAGGCACAGCACGGGGTTAGATACAGAGTAATACTCATTGTACACTGTCCCCAGCAAACACTCCCAGGAGAGCTACAGCATGGGGTTAGATACAGAGTATAGATCCCTCGCAATGTCCCCATCAAACACTCCCAGGACAGGCACAGCACAGGTTAAGATACAGAGTACAGCTCCCACTACTCTACCCCTAGCAAACACTCCCAGGACAGGTACAGCACGGGGTTAGATACAGAGTAAAGCTCCCTGTACAATGTCCACATCAAACACTCAAGGACAGGCACAGCACGGTGTTAAATACAGAATGAAGCTCCCTCTAAACTCTCCCTATCAAACACTCCCAGGACAGTTACAGCACGGTTTAAGATAAAGAGTAAATCACCCTCTACACTGTCCCCATCAAACGCTCACAGGATAGGTCCAGCACGGTGTTAGATACAGAGTAAAGCTCCTACTACACTGTCCCCAGCAAACACTCCCAGGGCAGGTACAGCACGACGTTAGATCCGGAGTAATGCTCCCTTTGAATGTCCTCATCAAACACTCCCAGGACAGGTACAGCACGGGGTTAGATACAGATTAAAGCTCCCACTACACTGTCCCAATAAACACACCCAGGACTGGCACTTCACAGGGATAGATACAGAGTAAATCTCCCTCTAAACTGTCCCCTTCAAACACTCCCAAGACAGGCACAGCACGGGGTTATGTACAGTGTAAATGTCACTCTAGACTTTCTCCAGCAAACAATCCCAGGACAGGTACAGCACAGGGTGAGATACAGATTTATGGCCCCTCTGCACTGTGCCTATCAAACACTCCTAGGACAGCTACAGCACGGGATTTGATATAGAGTAAAGCTCCCTCTACACTATCCTCATCGAACACTCCCAGGACAGTCGCATCACGGGGTTAGATACAGAGTAAATCTCCCTCTACACTGTCTTCAGCAAACACGCACAGGACAAGTACAGCACGGAGGTAGAAACATGGTAAAGCTCCCTCTACAATGTCCCCATCAAACACTCCCAGGACAGGAATATCACGGGTTTAGGTACAGATTAAATCTCCCTCTATACTCGCCCCATCAAACACTCCCAGGACAGTTACAGCACAGGGTTAGATATAGAGCAAATCTCCCTCTACACTGTCCCTGGCAACCACTCCCAGGACAAGTACAGTACGGGATTAGATACAGTGTAAAGCTCCCTCTACACTGTCCCCATCAAACACACTCTGGACAGGCACAGCACGGGGTTAGAAAAAGCATAAATCTCCGTCTAAACTGTCGCCAGCAACCACTCCCAGGACAAGTACAGAATGGGATTAGATACAGAGTAAAGCTCCCTCTACATTGTCCCCAGCAAACACTCACAGGACAGGTATAACACGGGGTTAGATACAGAGTAAAGATCCCTCTTCAATTTCCCCATCAAACACTCCCAGGAATAGTACAGCACGGGGTTAGATACAGAGAAATCACCCTCTACACTGTCCCAAGCAAACACTCCCAGGGGAAGTACAGCATGGGGCTAGATACAGAGTAAAGCTCCCTCTACACTGTCCCCATCAAACAGTCCCGGGCAGGCACAGCAGGGGTTTAGATACAGAGTAAATTTCCCTCTACACTGTCCCCAGCAATTACTCCCAGAACAGGTACAGCACGGGGTTAGATATAGAGAAATCTCCCTCTACACTATCCCAAGCAAATACTCCCAAGAGAGTTAGAGCACGGCGTTAGATACAGAGTAAATCTCCCTCTACACTGCCCCCATCGAACACTCCCAGGACAAGTACAGCACGGGGTTAGATTCAGAGAAATCTCCCTCTACACTGTCCCAAGCAAATACTCTCAAGACAGGTAAAGCACGGGGTTAGATACGGAGTAATGGTCCCTCTGCACTGTCCCCATCAAACAGTCCCAGGACAGGTGCAGTACTGGGTTAGATACAGAGTAAATCTCCCTCTATACTGTCCGCATCAAACACTCCCAGGACAGGTACAGTACGGGGTTAGATACAGAGAAATCTCCCTCTACACTGTCGCAAGCAAATACTCCCAAGAAAGGTACAGCACGGGGTTAGCTACAGAGTAATTGTCCCTCTACACAATCCCCTTCAAACACTCCCAGGACAGTCATATCACGGGGTTAGATGCAGAGTAAATCTCCCTCTATACTGTACCCAGAAAACACTCAGAGGACAGGTACAGCACGGGGTTAGATGCAGAGTAAAGCTCTGTCCCCATCAAACACTCCCAGGACAGATACAGCATGAGGTTAGACAGAGTAAATCTCCCAGTGCACTGTCCACATCAAACAATCACAGGAGAGGAACAGCACGGTGTTAGATGCAGGGTAATGCTTCCTCTACACTGCCCCCATTAAACAGTCCCAGGACAGGTACAGCACAGGTTTAGATATAGAGTAAAACTCCTTCTACACTGTCCCCATCAAACACTCCCAGGACAAATACAGCACAGGGTTGATACAGAGAAATCTTCCTCTACACTCTCCCAAGCAAATACTCCCAAGACAGGTACAGCACGGGGTTAGATACAGAGTAAAAATCCCTCTACACTGCCCCCATCGAACACTCCCAGCACAATACAGCACGGGCTTAGATATAGAGAAATCTCCCCCGACACTATCCCAAGAAAATAGTCCCAAGACAGCTGGAGCACGGGGTTAGATACAGAGTAAATCTCCCTTTACGCTGTCCCAAGCAACTACGCTCAAGATAGGTGAAGCACGGGGTTAGATACAGAGTAATGGTCCCTCTGCACTGTCCCCATCCAACACCCCCCAGGAAAGGTACAGTACGGGGTTAGATGCAGAGTAAAGCTCCCTCTACACTGTCCGTATCAAACACTCCCAGGACAGGTACAGTACGGGGTTAGATACAGAGTAAACCTCCCTCTACACTGTCCGCATCAAACACTCCCAGGACAGGTACAGCACGGGGTTAGATGCAGAGTAAAGCTGCCTCTACACTGTCCCCATCAAACACTCCCAGGACAGGTAGAGCACAGGGTTAGATACAGGTTAAATATCCCTCTACACTGCCCCCGTCAAACACACCCAGGACAGGTAACGCACGGGGTTAGATATAGAGTAATGGTCCCTCTACACAATCCACTTCAAACACTCCCAGGACAGGTACAGCACGGGGTTAGATGCAGAGTAAAGCTCCCTCTACACTGTCCCCATCAAACACTCCCATGACAGGTAGAGCACGGGGTTAGATACAGGGTAAATCTCCCTCTACACTGTCCCCATCAAACACACCCAGGACAGGAACAGCAGTGTTAGATACAGGGTAATGCGTCCTCTACTCTGCCCCCATCAAACAGTCCCAGGACAGGTACAGCACAGGTTTAGAGATAGAGTAAAGCTCCCTCTACGCTGCCCATACTGAACACTCCCATGACAGGTACAGTATGGGGTTAGATACAGAGTAAGCCTCTCTCTACACTGCCTGCATCAAACACTCCCAGGACAGGTACCTCACAGGGTGAGATACGGAGTAATGGTCCCTCCACAAAATCCACTTCAAACACTCCCAGGGCAGGGATAGCACAGGTTTAGATATACAGTAAAGCTCTCTCTACACTGCCCTCATCGAACACTCCCAGGAACAGTACAGCACGGGGTTGATACAGATAAATCTCCCTCTGCACTCTCCCAAGCAAATACTCCCAAGACAGGTAGAGCACGGGTTTAAGATACAGGGTAGTGGTCCCTCTGCACTGGCCCAATCAAACACTCCCAGGAGAGGTACAGCACGGGGTTAGATGCAGAGTAAAGCTCCCTCTACACTGTCCCCATCAAACACTCCCAGGATAGGTACAGCCCTGTGTTAGCTACAGGGTAATGCTTCCTCTACACTGCCCCCATCAAACAGTCCCAGGACAGGTACAGCAAAGGTTTAGATAGAGAGCAAAGCTCCCTCTACATTGTCCCCATCAAACACTCCCAGGACAGGCAAAGCACTGCGTTAGATACAGAGTAAATCTCCCTCTACACTGTCCACATCAAACACTCGCAGGGCAGTTACAGCACGGGGTTAGATACAGAGTAAAGCTCCATCTACACTGTCCATCAAACACTCCCAGGACAGGCACAGCACGGGATAAGATACAGAGTAAAACTCCATCTACACTGTCCCTGTCAAACACCAACAGGACAGGCACAGCACTTGGTTAGATACAGAGTAAAGCTCCCTCTACACTGTCTGCATCAAACACTCCCTGGACAGGCAAAGCACTGGGTTAGATACAGAGTAAAGCTCCCTCTACACTGTCTGTATCAAACACTCCCAGGACAGGTACAGCACGGGGTTAGATACAGAGTAAAGCTCCATCTACATTATCTGCATCAAACACACCCAGGAAAGGGAGAGCACGGGGTTAGATACAGAGTTAAGCTCCCTCTACACTGGCCCCATCAAACACTCCCAGCACAGGTACAGCACGGGCTTAGATACAGAGTAAAGCTTCCTCTACACTGTCCGCATCAAACACTCCCAGGACAGGTACAGCACGGGGTTAGATGCAGAGTAAAGCTCCCTCTGCACTGTCCCCATCAAACACTCCCAGGATAGGTACAGCCCTGTGTTAGCTACAGGGTAATGCTTCCTCTACACTGCCCCCATCAAACAGTCCCAGGACAGGTACAGCAAAGGTTTAGATAGAGAGCAAAGCTCCCTCTACATTGTCCCCATCAAACACTCCCTGGACAGGCAAAGCACTGGGTTAGATACAGAGTAAGTCTCCCTCCACATTGTCCCCAGCAAACACTACCAGGCAGGCACAGCACAGGGTCAGATAGAGAGTCAATCTCCATCTACACTGTCCCCATCAAACACGCCCAGGTGAGGTACAGCACGGGGTTCCATACAGTGTAAAGCTCCATTTACATTTTCCCATCAAACACTCCCAGGACAGGTACAGCACAGGATTAGATACAGAGTAATGCTCGCCCTACACTGTCCGCATCAAACACTCCCAGGACAGGTACAGGATGGGGTTAGATTAAGAGCAAATCTCACTTTACACTCCTCCCGTCAAACAGTCCCAGGCAGGTACAGCAAAGGTTTAGATATAGAGGAAAGCGCCCTCTGCACTGCCGCCGTCAAACACTCCCAGGAGAAATAGAGCACAGGGTTAGATACAGAGAAATCTCCCTCTACACTGCCCCAAGCAAATACTCCCAAGACTGGTACAGCACGGGGTTCAATACAAAGCAATGGCCCCCCTGCACTGTCCCCATCAAACACTTCCAGGACAGGTACAGCATGAGGTTAGATACAGAGTAAATCTCCCACTGCACTGTCCACATCAAACACTCACAGGACAGGTACAGCATGAGGTTAAATATAGAGTAAATCTCCGTCCACGCTGTCCCCAACAAACGCTCCCAGGGCAGGTACAGCACGGTGTTATATACAGAATAAAGCTCCCTCTATACTGTCCCCATCAAACACTCCCAGGGCAGGTAAAGCACGGGGTTAGATAAAGAGTAAAGCTCTCTCTACACTGTTCACAGCAAACACTCCCAGGACAGGTACAGCATGAGCTTAGATACAGAGTAATTCTGCCACTGCTCAGTCCCAAGCAATCTCTCCCATGGTAGGTACAGCACGGGGCTAGACACAGAGTAAAACTCCCTCTAAACTGTCCCCATCAATCACTGCCAGGGGAGATACAGCATGGGGTTAGATACAGAGTAATGCTCCCTCTACAATGTTCCCATCAAACATTCACAGGACAGGTACAGCACGGCGTTAGATACAGATTAATGATCCCTCTACACTGTCCCCATCAAACACTCTCAAGGCAGGTACAGCATGGGGTGAGATGCAGAGTAAAGCTCCCTCTACACTGTCCCCATCAAACACTCCCAGTCAGGTACAGCACGGTGTTAGATACTGATGAAAGCTCCCTCTACACTATCCCCATCAAACACTCCCAGGACAGTCATAACATGGGGTTAGATACAGCGTAAAGCTCCCTCTACACTGTCCCCATCAAACACTCCCAGGACAGGTAGAGCACGGGGTTAGATACAGGGTAAATCTCCCTCTACACTGTCCCCATCAAACAGTCCCAGGACAGGTACAGCACAGGTTTAGATATAGAGTAAAGCTCCCTCTACACTGCCCCCATCGATCACTGCCAGGACAGGTACAGTATGGGGTTAGATACAGAGTAAACCTCTCTCTACACTGTCCGCATCAAACACTCCCAGGACAGGTGCAACACGGGGTTAGATACAGGGTAAATCTCCCTCTACACTGTCCCCATCAAACACTCCCAGGACAGGAACAGCAGTGTTAGATACAGGGTAATGTGTCCTCTACACTGCCCCCATCAAACAGTCCCAGGACAGGTACCGCACGGGGTTAGATACAGAGTAATGGTCCCTCAACACAATCCACTTCAAACACTCCCAGGACATTCATATCACGGGGTTAGATGCAGAGTAAAGCTCCCTCTACACTGTCCCCATCAAACACTCCCAGGATAGATAGAGCACGGGGTTAGATACAGGGTAAATCTCCCTCTACACTGTCACAATCAAACACTCCCAGGACAGGAACAGCACAGTGTTAGATACAGGGTAATGCGTCCTCTACACTGCCCCCATCAAACAGTCCCAGGACAGGTACAGCACAGGTTTAGAGATAGAGTAAAGCTCCCTCTACACTGCCCCCATCGAACACTCCCATGACAGGTACAGTATGGGGTTAGATATAGAGTAAAGCTCCCTCTACACTGTCCGCATCAAACACTCCCAGGACAGGTAAAGCACGGTGTTAGATGCAGAGTAAAGCTCCCTCTGCACTGTCCACATCAAACACTCCCTGGACAGGTACAACATGAGGTTAGATACAGAGTAAATCTCGCTCTACACTGTCCAAATCAAACACTCGCAGGGCAGGTACAGCACGGGGTTAGATACAGAGTAAAGCTCCATCTACACTGTCCGCATCAAACACTCCCAGCACAGGTACAGCACGGGCTTAGATACAGAGTAAAGCTCCCTTTACACTGTCCGCATCAAACACTCCCAGGATAGGTACAGCCCTGTGTTAGCTACAGGGTAATGCTTCCTCTACACTGCCCCCATCAAGCAGTCCCAGGACAGGTACAGCAAAGGTTTAGATAGAGAGCAAAGCTCCCTCTACATTGTCCCCATCAAACACTCCCTGGACAGGCAAAGCACTGGGTTAGATACAGAGTAAAGCTCCCTCTACACTGTCTGTATCAAACACTCTCAGGACAGGTACAGCACGGGGTTAGATACAGAGCAAAGCTCCATCTACATTCTGTGCATCAAACACACCCAGGAAAGGGAGAGCACGGGGTTAGATACAGAGTAAAGCTCCCTCTACACTGTTCGCATCAAACACTCCCAGCACAGGTACAGCACGGGCTTAGATACAGAGTAAAGCTCCCTCTACACTGTCCGCATCAAACACTCCCAGGACATGTACAGCACGGGGTTAGATGCAGGGTAAAGCTCCTTCTACACTGCCCCCATCAAACACTCACAGGACAGGTACAGGACGGGGTTAGATACAGAGCAAATCTCACTTTACACTCCTCCCGTCAAACAGTCCCAGGCAGGTACAGCAAAGGTTTAGATATAGAGGAAAGCGCCCTCTGCACTGCCCCCATCAAACACTCCCAGGAGAAATAGAGCACAGGGTTAGATACAGAGAAATCTCCCTCTACACTGCCCCAAGTAAATACTCCCAAGACTGGTACAGCACGGGGTTCAATACAAAGCAATGGCCCCCCTGCACTGTCCCCATCAAACACTTCCAGGACAGGTACAGCATGAGGTTAGATACAGAGTAAATCTCCCACTGCACTGTCCACATCAAACACTCACAGGACAGGTACAGCATGAGGTTAGATATAGAGTAAATCTCCGTCCACACTTTCCGCAGCAATCACTCCCATGGCAGGTACAGCACAGGGTTAGATACAGAGTAAATCTCCCTCTACACTGTCCACATCAAACACTCCCAGGACAGGTACAGCATGAGGTTAGATACAGAGTAAATCTCCCTCTACACTGTCCACATCAAACACTCACAGGACAGGTACAGCATGAGCTTAGATATAGAGTAAATCTCTGTCTGCACTGTCCCCATCAAAAACTCCCAGGACAGGCACAGCACGGGGTTAGATACAGAGTAAAGCTCCATCTACACTGTCCATCAAACACTCCCAGGACAGGTACAGCACGGGATGAGATACAGAGTAAAACTCCATCTACATTGTCCCTGTCAAACACTCACAGGACAGGCACAGCACTTGGTTAGATACAGAGTAAAGCTCCCTCTATACTGTCCCCATCAAACAATCCCACGACAGGCACAGCACGGGGTAAGATACAGAGTAAATCTCCCTCTCCACTGTCCCAATCAAACACTCCCAGGGCAGGAACAGCACGGGTTTAGATACAGAGTAAATCTCCATCTACACTTTCCCCAGCAATCACTCCCATGGCAGGTACAGCACAGGGTTAGATACAGAGTAAATCTCCCTCTACACTGTCCACATCAAACACTCCCAGGACAGGTACAGCATGAGGTTAGATAAAGAGTAAATCTCCCTCTACACTGTCCACATCTAACACTCACTGGACAGGTACAGCACGGGGTTAGATGCAGAGTTAAGCTCCCTCTGCACTGTCCCAAGCAAATACACACAAGACACGCATATCACGGGGTTAGATACAGATTAAATCTCCCTCTACACTGTTCCCATCAAACAATCCCAAGACAGGTACAGCACAGGTTTAGATATAGAGCAAAGCTCCCTCTCCACTGCCCCCATCGAACACTCCCAGGACAGGCACAGCACGGGGTTAGATACAGAGTAAAACTCCCTCTACACTGTCCCCAGCAAATACTCCCAGGACAAGCACAGCACGGGGTTAGATACAGAGTCAATCTCAGTCTACACTGTCACCATCAAACACTCCCAGGACAGCTACCACCAGGGGAGATACAGCATGGGCTTAGATATAGAGTAATGGTCCCTCCACAATGTTCCCATCAAACAGTCCCTGGACCGGCACAGCACGGGTTTTGATACAGAGTAAATCTCCCTCTACACTGTCCCCGGTAAACACTCCCAGGACAGGTACAGCACGGTGTAGATACAGGGTAATGCTTCCTCTACACTGCCCCCATCGAACACTCCCAGGACAGTACAGCACTGGGTTAGATACAGAGAAATCTGCCTCTACACTGTCCCCATCATACACTCCCAGGACAGGTACAGTACAGGGTTAGATACAGAGTAAAGCTCCCTCTACATCGTCCGCATCAAACAGTCCCAGCACAGGCACAGCACGGATTCTGATAAAGAGTAAATCTCCCTCTACACTGTTCCCAGCAATCACTCCCAGCACAGGCAAAGCACAGGTCTGATACAAAGTCAATCTCCGTCTACACTGTCCCCAGCAAACGTTCCCAGGGCAGGTACATCACGGGGTTAGATAGAGAGTAGAGATCCCTCTGCAATGTCCCTATCAAACACTCCCGGTCAGGTACAGCATGGTATTAGATGCTGAGTAAATCTCCCTCTACACTTTCCCCAGCAATCACTCCCATGGCAGGTACAGCATTGGGTTTAGATGCAGAGTAAATCTCCCTCTACACTGTCCCCATCAAACACTCCCAGGACGGCACAGCACGGGGTCTGATACAAAGTAAATCTCCGTCTACACTGTTCCCAGCAAACACTCCCAGGGCCGGCACAGCACGGGGTCTGATACAAAGTCAATCTCCGTCTACACTGTTCCCAGCAAACACTCCCAGGGCAGGTACAGCACGGGGTTAGATACAGAGTAAATCTCGCTCTACACTGTCCCCATTAAATACTCCCAGGACAGTTACAGCACGGGGTTAGATACAGAGTAAATCTCCCTCTACACTGTCCACATCAAAAACTCCCAGGGCAGTTACAGCATGGGGTTTGAAACAGAGTAAAGCTCCCTCTACACTGTCCCCATCAAACACTCACAGGACAGGTACAGCAAGGGGTAAGATACAAAGTAAAGCTCCCTCTGCACTGTCCCCATCAAACACTCTCAGGGCAGGTACAGCATGGGGTTAGATACAGAGTAAAGCTCCCTCTACACTATCCCCATCAAACACTCCCAGGACAGTCAAATCACGGGGTTAGATACAGAGTAAATCTCGCTCTACACTGTCCCCATTAAATACTCCCAGGACAGTTACAGCACGAGATTAAATACAGAGTAAATCTCCCTCTACACTGTCCCCATTAAACACTCCCAGGACAGGTACAGCATGGTGTTAGATACAGAGTAAATCTCCCTCTACACTGTCCCCATCAAACATTCGGAGGACAGATACAGCATGGGTATTGATACAGAGTAAATCTCCCTCTACACTTTCCCCAGCAATCACTCCCAAGGCAGGTACAGCATGGGGTTTAGATACAGAGTAAATCTCCCTCTACATTGTCCCCATCAAACACTACCAGGCCGGCACAGCACGCGGTCTGATACAAAGTCAATCTCCGTCTACACTATCCCCATCAAACACTCCCAGGACAGTCACATCACGGGGTTAAATACAGAGTAAATCTCCCTCTACACTGTCCCCATTAAACACTCCCTGGACAGGTACAGCATGAGCTTAGATATAGAGTAAATCTCTGTCTGCACTGTCCCCATCAAACAGTCCCAGCACAGGCACAGCACGGATTCTGATAAAGAGTAAATCTCCCTCTACACTGTCCCCAGCAATCACTCCCAGCACAGGCACAGCACGGGTCTGATACAAAGTCAATCTCCGTCTACACTGTCCCCAGCAAACGTTCCCAGGGCAGGTACATCATGGGGTTAGATAGAGAGTAGAGATCCCTCTGCAATGTCCCTATCAAACACTCCCAGGACAGTTACAGCACGGGCTTAGATACAGAGTAAAGCTGCCTCTACACTGTCCCCATCAAACACTCCGAGGACAGATACTGCATGGGGTTAGATATAGAGTAGAGATCCCTCTGCAACGCCCCTATCAAACACTCCCGGTCAGGTACAGCATGGTATTAGATGCTGAGTAAATCTCCCTCCACACTTTCCCCAGCAATCACCCCCATGGCAGGTACAGCACGGGGTTTAGATACAGAGTAAATCTCCCTCTACATTGTCCCCATCAAACACTACCAGGCCGGCACAGCACGGGGTCTGATACCATGTCAATCTCCGTCTACACTGTTCCCAGCAAACACTCCCAGAGCAGGTACAGCACGGGGTTAGATACAGAGTAAAGCTCCCTCTACACTGTCCCCATCAAACACGCCCAGGGGAAGTACAGCATGGGGTTAGATTCAGAGTAATGCTCCCTCTATACTGTCCACATCAAAAACTCCCAGGGCAGTTACAGCACGGGGTTAGATACAGAGTAAATCTCCCTCTACACCGTCCACATCAAACGCTCACAGGACAGCAATAGTACGGGTTTAGATACAGAGTAAATCTCCCTCTACACAGTCCCTATCAAACACTACCAGGCCGGCACAGCACGGGGTCTGATACAAAGTCAATCTCCGTCTACACTGTTCCCAGCAAACGCTCCGAGGGCAGGTACAGCACGGGATTAGATACAGAGTAAAGCTCCCTCTACAGCGTCCCCATCAAACATGCCCAGGGGAAGTATAGCATGGGGTTAGATTCAGAATAATGCTCCCTCTACACTGTTCACATCAAAAACTCCCAGGGCAGTTACAGCACGGGGTTAGAAACAGAGTAAAGCTACCTCAACACTGTCCCCATCAAACACTCCCAGGCCGGCACAGCACGGGGTCTGATACAAAGTCAATCTCCGTCTACACTGTTGCCAGCAAACAATCCCAGGGCAGTTACAGCATGGGGTTAGGTACAGAGTAAAGCTCCCTCTACACTGTCCCCATCAAACATTCAAAGGACAGGTACCACAAGGGGTTAGATCCTGAGTTAAGCTCCCTCTGCACTGTCCCCATCAAACACTCTCAGGGCAGATACAGCATGGGCTTAGATACAATGTAAAGCTCCTTTTACACTGTCCCCATCAAACACTCCCAGGGCAGGTACAGCATGGGGTTAGATACAGAGTAAAGCTCCTTTAATACTGTTCCCATCAAAAACTCCCAGGACAGGTACAGCACGGTGTTAGATACAGGGTAATGCTTCCTCCACACTGCCCCCATCAAACACTACCAGAACTGGTACAGCACGGGGTTAGATACAGAGAAATCTCCCTCTACACTGTCCCAAGCAAATACTCCCAAGACAGGTACAGCACGGGGTTAGATACAGAGTAATGGTCCCTCTACACTGTCCCCAGCAAACACTCCCGGGACAAGTATAGCACGGGGCTAGATACAGAGTACAGCTCCCTCTACACTGCCCCCATCGAACACTCCCAGTACAAATACAGCACTGGGTTAGATACAGAGAAATCTGCCTCTACACTGTCCCCATCAAACACTTCCAGGACAGGTACAGTACAGGGTTAGTTACAGAGTAAAGCTCCCTCTACAACATCCGCATCAAACACTCCCAGGACAGGTACAGCACGGGGTTAGATACAGAGTACAGATCCCTCTGCAATGTCCCTATCAAACACACCCGGTCAGGTACAGCATGGTATTAGATGCTGAGTAAATCTCCCCCTACACTTTCCCCAGCAATCATTCCCATGGCAGGTACAGCATGGGGTTGAGATACAGAGTAATTCTCACTCTACATTGGCCCCATCAAACACTACTAGGCCGGCACAGCACGGGGTCTGATACAAAGTCAATCTCCAACTACACTGTTCCCAGCAAAGACTTCCAGGGCAGGTAAAGCACGGGGTTAGATACAGAGTAAAGCTCCCTCTACACTGTCCCCATCAAACACACCTAGGGGAAGTACAGCATGGGCTTAGATACAAAGTAAAGCTCCTTTTACACTGTCCCCATCAAACACTCCAGGGACAGTTACAGCACAGTGTTAGAGAAGGAGTAAATCTCTCACTACACTGTCCCCATCAAACACTCCCAGCACAGGCACAGCACGGGTTGTGATCCAAAGTCAATCTCCGTCTACATTGTCCCCAGCAAACACTCCCAGGGCAGGTACATCACGGGGATACATACAGAGTAAAGCTCTCTCCACAATGTACCCATCAAACACGCTCAGGGGAGGTACAGCATGAGGTTAGATACAGAGTAAATCTCCCACTGCACTGTCCACAACAAACACTCACAGGACAGGTACAGTATGAGGTTCGATATAGAGTAAATCTCCCTCTACACTGTCCACGGTAAACACTCCCAGGACAGGTACAGCACGGGGTAAGATACAGAGTAAAGCTCCCTCTACATTGTCCCCATCAACACTCCCAGGACAGGTACAGCACGGGATTAGATACAGAGTAAATCTCCCTCTACACTGCCCCCATCAAACACTCACAGGACAGGTACAGCACGGGGTTAGATACAGAGTAAAGCTCCCTCTACACTGCCCCCATCAAACACTCATAGGACAGGAACAGCACGGGGTTAGATACAGAGTAAAGCTCCCTCTACATTGTCCCCATCAAACACTACCAGGCCGGCACAGCACGGGGTCTGATACAAATTCAATCGCCGTCTACCCTGTTCCGAGCAAACACTCCCAGGGCAGGTAAAGCACGGAGTTAGATACAGAGTAAAGCTCCCTCTACATTGTCCCCATCAAACACTCCCAGGACAGGCACAGCAGTTGGTTAGATACAGAGTAAAGCTCGCTCTACACTGTCCCCATCAAACACTCGCAGGGCAGTTACAGCATGGGGTTAGGTACAGCGTAAAGCTCCCTCTACACTGTCCCCATCAAACACTCCCAGCCCAGGCACAGCACGGGTTTAGATACAGAGTAAATCTCCCTCTACACGGTCTCCATCAAACACTCACAGGACAGGTACAGCAAGGAGTTAGATACAGAGTAAAGCTCCCTCTGCACTGTCTCCATCAAAGAATCTCAGGGCAGGTACAGCATGGGCTTAGATACAAAGTAAAGCTCCTTTTACACTGTCCCCATCAAACACTCCCAGGACAGGTATTGCACAGTGTTAGATACAGGGTTAAGCTTCCTCTGCACTGCCCCTATCATACACTCCCAGGAAGGTACAGCACAGGTTTAGATATAGAGCAAAGCTCCCTCTACACTGCCCCCATCGAACACTCCCAGGACAAGTAGAGCACGGGGTTAGAAACAGAGAAATCTCCCTCTACACTGTCCCAAGCAAATACTCCCCAGACAGGTACAGCACGGGGTTAGATACAGAGTAATGGTCTCTCTGCACCGTCCCCATCAAACACTCCCAAGGCAGGTACAGGACAGGGTTAGATACAGAGTAAATCTCGCTCCAAACTGTCCGCATCAAACATTCCCAGGACTGGTACATCACGGGGTTAGATACAGAGTAAAGCTCCCTCTACACTGTCCGTATCAAACCCTCCGAGGACACGTACAGCACGGGGTTAGATGCAGAGTAAAGCTCCCTCTACACTGTCCGCATCAAACCCTCCCAGGACACATACAGCACGGGGTTAGATGCAGAGTAAAGCTCCCTCTTCACTGTCCCCACCAAACACTGACAGGACAGGTACAGCATGGGGTGAGGTGCAGAGTAATGCTCCCTCTACACTGTCCATCAATCACTCCCAGGACAAGTACAGTATGAGGTTCGATATAGAGGAAATCTTCGTCTGCACCGTTCCCAGCAAACACTCCAAGGCAGGTACAGCACGGTGGTAGATACATGCTAAAGCTCCCTCTACACTGTCCCCATCAAACACTCGCAGGGCAGTTACAGCACGGGGTTAGGTACAGAGTAAAGCTCCCTCTACACTGTCCCCATCAAACACTCCCAGTGCAGGCACAGCACGGGTTTAGATACAGAGTAAATATCCATCTACACGGTCCCCATCAAACACTCACAGGACAGGCACAGCAAGGAGTTAGATACAGAGTAAAGATCCCTCTGCACTGTCCCCATCAAAGAATCTCAGGGCAGGTACAGCATGGGCTTAGATACAAAGTAAAGCTCCTTTTACACTGTCCCCATCAAACACTCCCAGGACAGGTATTGCACAGTGTTAGATACAGGGTTAAGCTTCCTCTGCACTGCCCCCACCAAACACTCCCAGGAAGGTACAGCACAGGTTTAGATATAGAGCAAATTTCCCTTTACACTGCCCCCATCAAACAGTCCCAGGAAGGTACAGCACAGGTTTAGATATAGAGCAAAGCTCCCTCTACACTGCCCCATCGAACACTCCCAGAACAAGTAGAGCACGGGGTTAGAAACAGAGAAATCTCCCTCTACACTGTCCCAAGCAAATACTCCCCAGACAGGTACAGCACGGGGTTAGATACAGAGTAAAGCTCCCTCTACACTGTCCCCATCAAACACTCAGAACAGGTACAGCACCGGGTTAGATAAAGAGTAAAGCTCCCCCTACACTGTCCATCAGTCACTCCCAGGACAGGTACAGCACGGGATTAGATACAGAGTAAAGCTCCCTCTACACTGTCCATCAAACACTCCCAGGACAGGTACCGCATGGGGTTAGATACAGAGTAAAGCTCCCTCTACACTGTCCCCATCAAACAGTGCCAGGACAGGTACAGCATGGGGTTAGATACAGAGTAAAGCTCCCTCTACACTGCCCATCAAGCACTCCGGAGACAGGCACAGCACGGGATTAGATACAGAGTTAAGCTCCCTCTACACTGTCCCCATAAAACACTCCCAGGACAGGTACAGCACGGGGTTAGATACAGAGTAAAGCTCCCTCTACACTGTCCATCAAACACTCCCAGGACAGGTACAGCACGGGATTAGATACAGAGTAAATCTCCCTCTACACTGCCCCCATCAAACACTCACAGGACAGTTACAGCATCGGGTTAGATACAGAGTAAAGCTCCCTCTACACTGTCCCCATCAAACACTCAGAACAGGTACAGCACCGGGTTAGATACAGAGTAAAGCTCCCTCTACACTGTCCCCATCAAACACTCCCAGGACAGGTACCACATGGGGTTAGATACAGAGTAAAGCTCCCTCTACACTGTCTCCATCAAACAGTGCCAGGACAGGTACAGCATGGGGTTAGATACAGAGTAAAGCTCCCTCTACACTGCCCATCAAGCACTCCGGAGACAGGCACAGCACGGGATTAGATACAGAGTTAAGCTCCCTCTACACTGTCCCCACCAAACACTCCCAGGACAGGTACAGCACGGGGTTACATACAGAGTAAAGCTCCCTCTACACTGTCCCCATCAAACACTCCCAAGGCAGGTACAGTACGGTGTTAGATACAGAGTAAATCTCCCTCTACACTGTCCCCATCAAACACTCCCAGGACAGGTACAGCACGGGGTTACATACAGAGTAAAGCTCCCTCTACACTGTCCCCATCAAACACTCCCAAGTCAGGTACAGTACGGTGTTAGATACAGAGTAAATCTAGCTCTACACTGTCCGCATCAAACACTCCGGAGACAGGCACAGCACGGGGTTAGATACAGAGTTAAGCTCCCTCTACACTGTCCCCATCAAACACTCCCAGGACAGGTACAGCACGGGGTTAGATACAGAGTTAAGCTCCCTCTACACAGTCCCCATCAAACACTCCCAGCACAGGTACAGCACGGGGTTAGATACAGAGTGAAGCTCCCTCTACACTGGCCCCATCAAACACTCCGGAGACAGGCACAGCATGGGTTAGATACAGAGTAAAGCTCCCTCCACACTGTCCCCATCAAACACTCCCAGGACAGGTACAGCACGGGGTTAGATACAGAGTAAAGCTCCTTTTACGCTGTCCCCATCAAACACTCCCTGGACAGGTACAGCACGGGGTTAGATACAGAGTTAAGCTCCCTCTAAACTGTCCCCATCAAGCGCTCCGGAGACAGGTACAGCACGGGGTTAGATACAGAGTAATGCTGCTTTTACACTGTTCCCTTTCAAACACTCCCAGGAGAGGTACTGCATCGGGTTAGATACAGAGTAAAGCTCCCTCTGCACTGTCCCCATCAAACACTCCGGCGACAGGCAGAGCACGTTGTTATGGAATCACGGAGTCATTTACGACACAGAGGGCACACATTTGCCCAGTCGAGTTTATGCTACCTCTCTGTGGAACAATCTAGTCAGTCCCATTCCCTCAGTTGTTTCCCATAGCTTTCCAAGTTTATTTCCTTCTATTGCTCATCCAATTGTTTTTGAAATTATTCTTCATCTCTGCTTCCACCACCCTCGTGGGCAGTGAGTTCCAGGTCATTCCCACTCACTGTGTAAAAAACCTCTTCCTCACATTCCCCTGCATCTCTTGCTCCAAACCTTAAACCTCTGTCCCTTGGTCCTTGTACCACCAGCTAATGGGAAGAGTTTATCTTTGTCTCCCTTATCTAAACCCGCCATCATCTTATACACCTCTGTCAAATTTCCCCTCAATCTCCTTTGCTGCAGGGAGAACAACCCCAGCTTCTCCAACCTAATCTTGTAACTAAAATCCCTCATCTCTGGAACCATTCTGGTAAATCGCCTCTGCACCCTCTCAAAGACCCTCACATCCTTCCTAATGTGTGGTGACCAGAACTGGACACAATCCTCTAGTTGGGGCCCAACCAGAGTTTTACAAATGTTCAGCGCTACTTCCCTAATTTTGTACTCAATGCCCCTATTTATAAAGTGTTCATGATTTACATACAGAGTTAAAGCTATTGCTTCCCAGTCTTTCGAGGGAATTGAGCGTTGTGGGGAGCAGGTAGGAAAGTGGAGTTGGGGCCACAATCAGATCAGCTGTGATCTTACTGAATGGCAGAGAAGGCTCCAGGGCCAAATCGCCTCCCACTGCTCCAAATATGATCTTAGTGTGCCTGTCCTATAAAAGTGTGAACATTCCCCTGGGTACAATGTCCCCTCTTACGGTTGCTGTGCTCCATTTCTCCGGTGTGCTGTGAGCTTGTTATATGGTGCCAGAAGGCACTGCGTGGGAGTACGGCACTAGACGAAGATGGGAGCTGTTCCAGTTCCACACTCTTGTTCAATAGCTGCAAACATAACACAAAAAAACACAATCTCAGAATAAACCTCCTGTCCATTGCTTAAGCTCTTAAACCCAGAGACAGCTCACATCCTGCCAGTCACTGCTGCCAGCTAGAAGCATGAGGGAGTCCTGCTTAATTATTATTGGGGTATTCAACCATGGCAGCATCACTTTCTAAACCAATCCTGATTAAACATAGAATGGTTATACTACCCCTTCCCCACACACACGACACGGAGCCCAATTATCCTCCTCCTCCCCAACACACAACACTGAGCACAGTCATACTACCCCTCCCCCACACACACAGCACTGAGCCCAATTATCCTCCTCCTCCCCCACACACAACGCTGAGCACTGTCATACTACCCCTCCCCCACACACACAGCACTGAGCCCAATTATCCTCCCCCTCCCCAACACACAACGCTGAGCACAGTCATACTACCCCTCCCCCACACACACAGCACTGAGCCCAATTATCCTCCCCCTCCCCAACACACAACACTGAGCACAGTCATATTACCCCTCCCCCACACACACAGCACTGAGCCCAATTATCCTCCCCCTCCCCCACACACAACACTGAGCACAGTCATATTACCCCTCCCCCACACACACAGCACTGAGCCCAATTATCCTCCCCCTCCCCCACACACAACACTGAGCACAGTCATATTACCCCTCCCCCACACACACAGCACTGAGCCCAATTATCCTACCCCTCCCCCACACACAACACTGAGCACAGTTATAATACCCCTCCCCCACACACAGCACTGAGCCCAGTTATCCTACCCCTCCCCCACACACAACACTGAGCACAGTTATAATACCCCTCCCCCACACACAGCACTGAGCCCAGTTATACTACCTGCCCCCACAAAAACAACACTGAGCATAGTTATATTACCCCTCCCCCACACACAGCACTGAGCCCAGTTATATTACCCCTCCCCCACACACAACACTAAGCCCAGATATACTACCCGTCCCCCACACACAGCACTGAGCCCAGTTATATTACCCATCTCCCACACACACAGCACTGAGCCAAGTTATACTGCTCCTCCCCCACACACAGCACTGAGCCCAGTTATACTGCTCCTCCCCCACACACAGCACTGAGCCCAGTTATACTGCTCCTCCCCCACACACAGCACTGAGCCCAATTATCCTCCCCCTCCCCAACACACAACACTGAGCACAGTCATATTACCCCTCCCCCACACACACAGCACTGAGCCCAATTATCCTCCTCCTCCCCAACACACAACACTGAGCACAGTCATATTACCCCTCCCCCACACACACAGCACTGAGCCCAATTATCCTACCCCTCCCCCACAAAAACAACACTGAGCACAGTTATAATACCCCTCCCCCACACACAGCACTGAGCCCAGTTATACTACCTGCCCCCACAAAAACAACACTGAGCATAGTTATATTACCCCTCCCCCACACACAGCACTGAGCCCAGTTATACTACCCGTCCCCCACACACAACACTAAGCCCAGATATACTACCCGTCCCCCACACACAGCACTGAGCCCAGTTATATTACCCATCTCCCACACACACAGCACTGAGCCAAGTTATACTGCTCCTCCCCCACACACAGCACTGAGCCCAATTAACCTCCCTCTCCCCCACACACACAGCACTGAGCCCAGTTATACTGCTCCTCCCCCACACACACAGCACTGAGCCCAGTTATACTGCTCCTCTCCCACACACAGCACTGAGCCCAGTTATACTACCTGTCCCCCACACACAGCACTGAGCCCAGTTATACTACCCGTCCCCCACACACAGCACTGAACCCAGTTATACTACCCGTCCCCCACACATAGTACTGAGACCAGTTATACTACCCGTCCCCCACACACAGCACTGAGCCCAGTTATACTACCCGTCCCCCACACACAGCACTGAGCCCAGTTATACTACCCGTCCCCCACACACAACACTAAGCCCAGATATACTACCCGTCCCCCACACACAGCACTGAGCCCAGTTATATTACCCATCTCCCACACACACAGCACTGAGCCAAGTTATACTGCTCCTCCCCCACACACAGCACTGAGCCCAATTAACCTCCCTCTCCCCCACACACACAGCACTGAGCCCAGTTATACTGCTCCTCCCCCACACACACAGCACTGAGCCCAGTTATACTGCTCCTCTCCCACACACAGCACTGAGCCCAGTTATACTACCTGTCCCCCACACACAGCACTGAGCCCAGTTATACTACCCGTCCCCCACACACAGCACTGAACCCAGTTATACTACCCGTCCCCCACACATAGTACTGAGACCAGTTATACTACCCGTCCCCCACACACAGCACTGAGCCCAGTTATACTACCCGTCCCCCACACACAGCACTGAGCCCAGTTATACTACCCGTCCCCCACACACAGCACTGAGCCCAATTATACTCCCCATCCCCCACACACAGCACTGAGCCCAGTTATACTACCCCTCCCCCACACACACAGCACTGAGCCCAGTTATACTACCCCTCCCCCACACAGAGCACTGAGCCCAGTTATACTACCCGTCCCCCACACACAGCACTGAGCCCAGTTATACTGCTCCTCCCCCCCACACACAGCACTGAGCACAGTCATACTAACCCTCCCCCACACACAAAGCACTGAGCACAATCATACTACCCCTCCCCCACACACACAGCACTGAGCCCAGTTATACTGCTCCTCCCCCCCACACACAGCACTGAGCACAGTCATACAACCCCTCCCCCACACACAAAGCACTGAGCCCAGTTATACTACCCCTCCCCCACACACACAGCACTGAGCCCAGTTATACTACCCCTCCCCCACACACAGCACTGAGCCCAGTTATACTACCCGTCCCCCACACACAGCACTGAGCCCAGTTATATTACCCCTCCCCCACACACAGCACTAAGCCCAGTTATATTACCCATCCCCCACACACAGCACTGAGCCCAGTTCTACTACCCGTCCCCCACACACAGCACTGAGCCCAGTTCTACTACCCGTCCCCCACACACAGCACTGAGCCCAGTTATACCACCCCTCGCCCACACATAGCACTGAGCGCAGTTATTCTACCCATCCCCCACACACAGCACTGAGCCCAGTTATACTACCCGTCCCCCAAACACACAGCACTGAGCCCAGTTATACTACCCCTCCCCCACACACAAAGCACTGCGCCCAGTTATACTACCCCTCCCCCACACACAGCACTGAGCCCAGTTATACTACCCCTCCCTCACACACAGCACTGAGCCCAGTTATACTACCCCTCCCCCACACAGAGCATTGAGTCCAGTTATACTACCCATCCCCCACACACAGCACTGAGCCCAGTTATACTGCTCCTCCCCCCCACACACAAAGCACTGAGCACAATCATACTGCCCCTCCCCCACACACACAGCACTGAGCCCAGTAATACTGCTCCTCCCCCCCACACACAGCACTGAGCACAGTCATACTACCCCTCCCCCACACACAGCACTGAGCCCAGATATATTACCTGACCCCCACACACACAGCACTGAGCCCAGTTATACTACCCGTTCCCCACACACAGCACTGAGCCCAGTTATACTACCTGTCCCCAACACACACAGCACTGAGCCCAGTTATAATACCCGTCCCCCACACACAGCACTGAGCCCAGTTATATTACCCCTCCCCCACACAGAGCACTGAGCCCAGTTATACTACCCGTCCCCCACACACAGCACTGAGCCCAGTTATACTGCTCCTCCCCCCCACACACAGCACTGAGCACAGTCATACTAACCCTCCCCCACACACAAAGCACTGAGCACAATCATACTACTCTTCCCCCACACACACAGCACTGAGCCCAGTTATACTGCTCCTCCCTCCCACACACAGCACTGAACACAGTCATACAACCCCTCCCCCACACACAGCACTGAGCCCAGATATATTACCCGACCCCCACACACACAGCACGGATCCCAGTTATACTACCCATCCCCCACACACAGCACTGAGCCCAGTTATACTACCCATCCCCCACACACAGCACTGAGCCCAGTTATACTACCCCTCCCCCACACACACAGCACTGAGCCCAGTTATACTACCCCTCCCCCACACGCACAGCACTGAGCCCAGTTATACTACCCCTCCCCCACACACACAGCACTGAGCACAGTTATACTACCCGTCCCCCACACACAGCACTGAGCCCAGTTATATTACCCCTCCCCCACACACAGCACTGAGCCCAGTTATATTACCCATCCCCCACACACAGCACTGAGACCAGTTATACTGCTCCTCCCCCACACACAGCACTGAGCCCAGTTCTACTACCCGTCCCCCACACACAGCACTGAGCCCAGTTATACTACCCCTCCCCCACACACACAGCACTGAGCCCAGTTTTGCTGCTCCACCCTCACAAACAGCACTGAGCCCAGTTATACTACCCCTCCCCCACACACACAGCACTGAACCCAGTTATACTACCCCTCCCCCACACGCAGCACTGAGCACAGTTATACTACCCGTCCCCCACACACAGCACTGAGCCGAGTTCTACTATCCCTCCCCCACACACACAGCACTGAGCAGTTATACTGCTCCACCCCCACACACAGCACTGAGCCCAGTTATACTACCCCTCCCCCACACACAGCACTGAACCCAGTTGTACTACCCCTCCCCCACACACAGCACTGAACCCAGTTATACTACCCCTCCCCCAAACACACAGCACTGAGCCCAGTTATATTGCCCTTCTGCCCCCCCCCCCCACAGTGCATCAGCCAGGTTTACTGTGCCCCACCCCCGACACACACTTCGCACAGGGCACTGAACCCAGCATGTAGTGCCTAGCCCTGGTTGCTGTTGAGAAGGTGGTGGTGAGCTGCCTTCTTGAACCGCTGCAGTTCATGTTTTGTAGGTGCACCCACAGTGCTGTTAGTGAGGGAGTTCCAAGATTTTGAGCCAGCGACAGTGAAGGAATGGCGATATATTTCCAAGTCAGGATGGTGAGTGACCTGGAGGGGAACTTCCAGGTGGTGGTGTTCCCACGTGTCTGCTGCCCTTGTCCTTCTAGATGGTAGTGGTCGTGGGTTTGGAAGGGGAATGGTGAGTTCCAGCTGTGCCTCGTGTAGATGGTACACACTGCTGCCACTGTGCGTCAGTGATGACTTGTGCCTTCCAGATGGTGGACAGGCTTTGGGGAGTCTGGGAGTGAGTTACTCACGCCAGGATTCATAGCCTCTGGATCACTCACTCGGCATCTCTGGCTGAAGATGGTTACAAAAGCTTCAGCCTGTGTGTTGCACTGATGTGCTGAACTACCCTGTCATTCATCCTGATGGGAATATTTATGGAGCCTCCTCCATTAGTTGTTTAACTGTCCAAACCAATATGTGACCATTCATTACTGTGACGGGTTCCAGCTCATTAATCACACTGGGACGAGAGTACTGGTGAATCAAATAACTTGGGCTGTGGATACGGCTTGGAAGCTAATAGTGTGTGGGGGTGGGGAAGGTGTTGAGAGGAAGGGATATTTATAAAATGGTGGGGGTAGATGGCATTGAGAGAGTGGACATTTATAAATGGGGGGGAGCTGGTGTTGAGAGCATGGGATATGTATAAATTGGGTGAGTTGGTGTTGAGAGGATGGGATATTTATAAATTGGGGGGGTGGTGTTGAGAGGATGGGATATTTATAAATTGGGGGGGATGGTGTTGAGAGGATGGGATATTTATAAATTGGGGGAGTTGGTGTTGAGAGGAT
Organism: Cetorhinus maximus; assembly: GCF_964194155.1. Lineage (NCBI taxonomy): Eukaryota > Metazoa > Chordata > Chondrichthyes > Lamniformes > Cetorhinidae > Cetorhinus > Cetorhinus maximus. The sequence goes on from NW_027596668.1 coordinate 41,790, forward strand.
GGGATATTTATAAATTGGGTGCGATGGTGTGGAGAGGATCGGATATTTATAAATTGGGGGGGTAGTGTTGAGAGGATGGGATATTTATAAATAGGGAGAGTTGGTATTGAGAGGATGGGATATTTATAAATTGGGTGCGATGGTGTGGAGAGGATGGGATATTTAAAAATTGGGGGGGTTGTGTTGAGAGTATGGGATATTTATAAATTGGGAGAGTTGGTGTTGAGAGGATGGGATATTTATAAATTGGGGGCGATGGTGTTGAGAGGATGGGATATTTATAAATTGGGGGGGTGGTGTTGAGAGGATGGGATATTTATAAATTGGGGGGGTGGTGTTGAGAGGATGGGATATTTATAAATTGTGGGGGGGGGGTGTTGAGAGGATGGGATATTTATAAATTGAGGGGATGATGTTGAGAGGGTGGGATATTTATAAATCGGGGAGTGGGTGTTGAGAGGATGGGATATTTAAAAATTGGAGGGGTGTTGTTGAGAGGATTGGAAATTTATAAATTCTGGGGGATGGTGATGAGAGGATGGGATATTTATAAATTGGGGGAGTTGGTGTTGAGAGAATGGGATATTTAAAAATTGGGGGGATTGGTGTTCAGAGGATGGGATATTTATAAATTGGGGGGGATGGTGTTGAGAGGACAGGATAATTATAACTGGGGGCGATGGTGTTAAGAGGATGGGATATTTATAAATTGGGTGGGTTGGTGTTGAGAGGATGGGATATTTATAATTTGGCGTGGTGGTGTTGAGAGGATGGGATATTTATAAATTGGTGGGTATGGTGTTAAGAGGATGGGATATTTATAAATTGGTGGGTATGGTGTTTAGAGGATGGGATATTTATAATTTGGGGGGATGGTGTTGAGAGGATGTGATATTCAGAAATTGGTGGGGATGGTGTTGAGAGGATGGGATATTTATAAATTGGGGGAGATGGTGTTGAGTGGATGGGATATTTAAAAATTGGTGGGGGTGGTGTTGAGTGGATGGGATATGTGTAAATTGAGGGGGGTGTGGTGTTGAAAGGATAGGATATTTATTAATTGGGGGAGTGGGTGCTGAGAGGATGGGATATTTAAAAATCGGAGGGATGTTGTTGAGAGGATGGGAAATTTATAAATTAGGGGGGATGGTGTTGAGAGGATATTATATTTATAAATTAGGGGGGATGGTGTTGAGAGGATGGGATATTTATAAATTTGTGGATATGGTGTTGAGAGGATGGGATATTTAAAAATGGGGGGGGTGTTGTTTAGAGGATGGGATATTTATAAATTGTGTGGGATGGTGTTGAGAGCATGGGATATTTATAACTTGGTGGGTATGGTGTTTAGAGGATGGGATATTTATAAATTGTGTGGGATGGTGTTGAGAGGATGGGATATTTATAAATTGGTGGGTATGGTGTTTAGAGGATGGGATATTTATAAATTGTGTGGGATGGTGTTGAGAGGATGGGATATTTATAACTTGCTGGGGGTGGTGTTCAGAGGATGGGATATTTATAAATTGGTGGGTTAGTGTTTGGAGGATGGGATATTTAAAAATTGGGGGGATGGTGTTGAGAGGATAGGATATTTAGAAATTGGTGGGGATAGTGTTGAGAGGATGGGATATTTATAAATTGGTGAGGATGGTGTTGAGAGGATGGGTGTTTATAAATTGGTGGGGATGGTTTCGAGATGATGGGATATTTATAAATTGGTGAGGATGGTGTTGAGAGGATGGGTGTTTATAAATTGGTGGGGATGGTTTCGAGATGATGGGATATTTATAAATTGGTGGGGATGGTGTTGAGAGGATGGGATATTTAAAAATTTGGGGGGGTATTGTTGAGAGGATGGGATATTTATAAATTGGTGGGGTTGGTGTTGAGAGGATGGTGTATCTATAAATTGGGGGGGTAGGTTTTGAGAGAATGGGATATTTATAACTGGGGGGGATGGTGTTAAGAGGGTGGGATATTTGTAAATTGGGCGGGGGTGGTTTTGAAAGGATGGGATATTTAAATATTGAGGCGTTTGGTGTTGAGAGGATGGGATATCTATAAATTGGGGGGGATGGTGTTGAGAGGACGGGATAATTATAACTGGTGAGGGGGATGATGTTAAGAGGATGGGATATTTATAAATTTGGTGGGTTGGTGTTGAGAGGATGGGATATTTATAATTTGGAGTGGTGGTCTTGAGAGGATGGGATGTTTATAAATTGGGGTGGTGGTGTTGAGAGCATGGGATGTTTATAAATTTGGGTGGTGGTGTTGAGTGGATGGGATATTTATAAACTGGTGGGGATGGTGTTTAGAGGATGGGATATTTATAAATTGGGAGGATGGTGTTGAAATGATGGGATATTAATAATTTGGGGGTGGTGGTGTTGAGAGGATGGGTTATTTATAATTTGGGGTTATGGTGTTGAGAGTATGGATATTTATGAATTGGGAGGTGTTGTTGAGAGGATTGGATATTTATAACTGGGAGAGTTGGTGTTGAGAGGATGGAACATTTATAAATTTGGGGAGTTGCTGTTGTGTGGATGTGATATTTATAAATTGGGGGGGTTGGTGTTGAGAGGATGGGATATTTATAAATGGCAGTGGTAGTGTTGAGAGGATGGGATGTTTATAAATTGGGGGGTGGGTGTTGAGAGGATGGCATATTTATAATTTGGTAGGGATGGTGTTTAGAGGATGGGATATTTAAAAATCGGGGGAGTTGCTGTTGAGAGGATGGGACATTTATAAATTGGGGGGATTGGTGTTGAGAGGATGGCATATTTATAAATTGGGGGGGATGGTGTTGATTGGATGGGATATTTATTAATTTGGGGGGGGTTGGTGTTTAGAGAATGGGATATTTATAAACTGGGGGTTTGGTCTTGAGATTATAGGATATTTATAAATTGGGGGTGTGCTGTTGAGTGGATTGGATATTTATAACTGGGAAGTTCGTGTTGAGAGCATGAAATATTTATAAATTGGGGGGGGATGGTGTTGAGAGGATGTGACATTTATAAATTGGAGGGTTGGCGTTTAGGGGATGGGATATTTATAATTTGGGCGAGTTGGTGTTGAGAGGATGCGATATTTATAAATTGGGGGGGGATGGTGGTGAGAGGATGGGATATTTATAATTTGGTGGGTATGGTGTTTAGAGGATGGGATATTTATAAATTGGTGGGGATGGTGTTGAGAGGATGGGATATTTATAATTTGGGAGGGTGTTGTTGAGATGTTGGGCTATTTATAAATTGAGGGGATGGTGTTGAGAGGATGGATATTTATAAATTTGAAGTAAGGAGTCAAGGCCATCACACCATGTAACAACGTGGGTCATGAGAAGTAACCAGTGGCATGATGGGACCGAGAATTGAACGGTAATAGTCCTTCAGTGTATAACGTTAAATCAGGGAAAAACGGGTAATATGTTAAAATTAATGGTGCCTTAACCGAATGTGTGAAGTGTTTGTAACAAGACAGATGGCACAAATAGAGATAAATGGGTTTGATCAAATTCTCATTACACAGACATGGACCCAAGGTAACGAAAGTTGAAACTAAATATTCCAGGGTAGCTGACATTTTAAAAGGACAAGTGAATTGGAAAGGGTGGCTGGTGGCTGTATAGCTGATTTACTGATGGGGTACTATGTACATTGACAGTAGAGGCAGGAAATCAGAAAGTAAAATCAGCGTGGGTAGAGATTAGATATAACGGGTCAGAAAACTCTGGTCGAAGTCATTTATAGGTAACGAGTGTCATTTTTTATTGGACAGGAAACAAAAGCAGCTTGTAACAAAGGCAACATGATCATCATGGGGACTTCTTCAATTAGATTGGGCAGATCAAATTGGCAAAACTGTTTGGAAAATATGTTTATGGAATGCATTCAAGACCATTTTCTGGAACAATACATGATAGAATCCACCAAAGAAGAGACTATTTTAGCTTTGTTTTGTGCAATGTTACAGGGTTAATTAGTAATCTCATAGTAAGTGATCCTCTGGGGAGGACTGATCATAATATGGTAGAATGTCACAATGGCAAGAATTTTCCCACCAGCGAATGGGGGCGGGGCCCTCTCGCTGATGCGTAAAATGATGTGGAATGACATCGGGCGGAACTCTCGACGTCATCCTGCATCATTTGCATTTTCAGGTCAGCAGGGGGTGCAGCTGAGTCAGCTGTGCGCCCGCCAACCTGTCAACGGCCTATTGAGGCCATTCAAAAACCAATTAAAGTAATTAGTCGGGAGCTCTGGCAGCCACCTGAAAAAGCATGAAATCTCAACCATGGTCGGGATGGAACTAAAAAATTAACATTCACTTTTACGATAAATTATGTCCATGTCCTGACTCATGTGACATTGTCACATGAGGGGACATGGGTGGCAAATGAAATTTTCGAAACAAAATCTTTTTCCCTTTGGGAACTGATCTACCTGAGGCAGCACTTAGTCTCAGGAAGATCGAAGCGCACTCCCACTTTTGCCATTCCACCCCCCCCTTCGCCTGTACAGGGAGCGCACAGGGCTTTTGTGCGGAAGTCACACTGGGCGGTCCTTAATTGGCCCACCCATGAAAAATGGCGCCGCACCGCCGCCCACATCCACTCCCGCACTTCCCCCCACCCCCTCCACCGACGGGGAGAAAATTTGCCCGATGAGTTTAAGAGTGAGGTACAGAAGTCCAGAACTAGAGTTCTAAAGTTAAATGAAGCCAATGGCATTGATATAGGTGACAGTTAACTGAGGTAGATTAGAAAATGGGATTGAAGATTATTTCTATAAACTTAGATATTAGTTTATTAAGTAGAGGTGTGACAGGTCACCTCAGTGCCATGGGATACATGTCCTGTGCCATGTGTTAATTCCAGGATGCTTCCCATAACTTGGATAACCATTTGTGCAGCAAGTGGTGTCAGTTATAGCAGCTTGAACTTCCCGTTTCAGAGCTTGGGCAGCAGCTGGCATCACTGTCGTGAAGTTGAGATCTTCGTGGATAGCACATTTATTGATGTCACTGCCCCACAACTTAAGGGTTTGTGAGGAGAGAGGGAATTGGTGACCACCAGACAGACAAAGAAACTGGAAGGTAGTGCAGAAGACCCCTGAGTGCATCCCACTCTCCAGCTACTATTCAGTTCAGAGTGATGGTGCATCTGGGGGGCTGCAGCCAGAGCCAAGTCTATAGCACCATGGGTAGCTCAGCTGTTAGGGGAACTGACAGGCATTTCTGCGACCAGAGACCTGAATCCAGGATGATGTGTTGCCTCCCTGGTGCCAAGGTCAAGGGTGTCACTGAGCAACTGCAGAGCATCCTGTGAGGGGAGGGTGAAAAGCTAGCTGTTGTGTTTCATATTGGTACGAAAGACATCGAGTGAAAGGGGGATGTGGCTCTGCAGTCAGAATTCAGGGAACTAGGAAAGAAATTGAGATATAGGATCTCCGGAAGTAATCTCCGGATTACTCCCAGTGCCACGCGCAAATGAGTATAGAATTAGGAGGATAAAGTAGATGAATGTGTGGCCAGAAAGATGGTGCAGGAGGGAGGGCTTTAGATTCCTGGATACTGGGACTGGCTCTAGGGGAGATGAGATCTGTACAGGCCAAGCAAGTTGCCCCCAAACAGAACAGGGACCGGGCATGCAGGGTACTTTCGGGGTACTTGACATTTTTGAAGGATAGACAGGAAGCAAAAGGAGGTGGGGTAGCTCTGTTAATTATAAAGTCACAGAGCCATTGCAGTACAGAAGAAGGCTACTCAGCCCATCAAGTCCATGTTGGCTCACTGCAGAGCAATCCAGTCAGTCCCAAGCCTTCACTTGGTCCTTAGCTCTGCAAGTTTATTTCCTTTAAGTACCATACAATTTTCTTTTGAAATAATTGATTGTTTCAAACCTGTTGGAGTTTTTTGAGGATGTAACTAGCAGGATAGATAAGGGGGAACCAGTGGATGTGGTGTATTTGGATTTTCAGAAGGCTTTCAATAAGGTCCCACACAGGAGGTTAGAAACAAAATCAGAGCACATGGGATTGGGAGTGTAGATTGAGAACTGGTTGATGGACAGAAAGCAGAGAGTAGGGATAAATGGTCATTCTCAGGACAAAAGGCTTTCACTCGTGGGGTACTACAGTGCTGGGGCTCCAGCTCTTAACAACCTATATCAATGATTAGGATGTGGGGACCAAAAGGAATATTTCCAAATTTGCTGATGACACAAAACTAGGCAAGAATGAGAGTTGTGAGGAGGATGCAAGGAGGCTTTAAGGTGATTTAGACAGGCTAAGTGAATGGGCAAGAACATGGCAGATGGATTATAATGTGGAAAACTGAAGTTATCCACTTTGGTAGAAAAACAGAAAGGCAGAGTATTTCTTAACAGTGAGAGATTGGGAAGTGTTGATGTCCAAAGGGACCTGGGTGTCCTTGTTCATGAATCACTGAAAGCTAACATGCAGGTGCAGCAGGTCATTAGGGAGGTGAATGGTATGTTGGCCTTCATCACAAGGGAATTTGAGTACAAGAGTAAAGATGTCCTGGTGCAGTTGTACAGAGCCTTGGTGAGACTGTACCTGGAGTATTGTGCACAGTTTTGGTCTCCTTATCTAAGGAAGGATACATTTGCAGAGGGATTGCAATGAAGGTGGTTCACCAGACTGATCCTTAAGATAATGGGATTTGAATTATGAGGAGAGATTGAGGAGACAGGATCTGTGTTCTCTAGAGTTTAGAAGAATCAGAGGTGATCTCATTCAAACACAAAATTCTTACAGGGCCCGGCAGGGTAGATGCAGGAAGGATGTTTCCCCTGGTTGGGGGTGGTTCTAGGACCAGAAACACAGCCTCAGAATAAGGGGAAAGCCATTTAGGACTCAGATAAGAAGGAATTTCGTCACTCAGAGGGTAGTGAATCTTTGGAATTCTCTATCCCAGAGGGCTGTGGAAGCTTAGTCATTGAGTGTATTCAAAACAGAGGTCAATAGAATTTTGGATACCAAGGACATCCAGGAAATGGATGAGTTAAGGATGAGGATTGACACGAAGAATTGTGATATAGTGGCCATCACTGAGACGTGGTTGAGAGAGGGGCAGGATTGGCACCTCAGCATTCCGGGATATAGAATCTTCAGGTGAGACAGGAGAGAGGGTAAAAGAGGAGGTGTTGCATTATTAGTTAAGGAGTCAGTTACTGCAGTAAGGAGAAATTATATCTTGGAGGGGGCATCAAATGAAGCTTTGTGGGTTGAGCTTATGAATAAAAAAGGGGCAGCCACATTATTAGGTGTTTATTATAGACCCCCAGATAGTCAGCGGGAAATTGAGGAGCAAATATGTGCACAACTTGTGGAGGTGTGTAAAAACAATAACACTAGGGTAATTATATTGGGTGATTTCAACTTCCCAACATTAATTGGGTTAGACATAGTGTTAAGGGCTTGGATGGAGTGGATTTCTTGAAATGTGTACAGGAGAACTTTTTAGGTCAATACGTAGAGGGTCCAACAAGGGACGGCGCAGTGCTGGACCTAATTCTGGGGAATGAGGCCTGACAGGTGGCTGAGGTGGTAGTGGGGGAGCATTTTAGTGATAGTGACCACAACATGATACAGTTTAAGCTTGTTATGGACAAAGAAATAGACAAGTTGCAAAAAAATATTTTAGATTGGGGGAGAGTGGATTTTAGTAAAATAAGGCAGGATCTGGCCAAGGTAGACTGGGAACAGCTACTTGTGGGGAAATCTACAGAGGAGCAGTGGGGGGCATTCAAAAAGGAAATGGGAGGGGGGTACAGGCTCAACATATTCCTTCTAGGGTGATAGGAAGGAGTAACAAGCCCAGAGAACCATGGATGACCAGAGATATTCAGGATACGATGAGAAGGAAAAGAGAGGCTTTTAGCAAGTACAAGGGAAGCAAATCAGCGGAGGCATTAGTGGAGTACAGAAAGTGCAGGGTGGAGCTTAAGAAAGCAATTAGGAGAGCAAAGAGGGGATATGAGAAAGCTCTGGCTGGCAAAAGTAGGGAAAATCCCAAGATATTCTATAAGTATATCAATGGGAAGAGGATAACCAGGGAAAGAGTAGGGCCCATAAGGGACCAAGGGGGCAATATATGGGTGGAGCAAGATGACATCACTTGAGTGTTGAATGAATACTCCACGTCCATCTTCACCCAAGAGAATGAGGATGAAGGTATCGAACTCGGGGAGAGAGACTGCGAGGTTCTTAAGCAAATTGATATAGGGAGTGACAAGGTATTGGAGGTGTTGGCAGGCTTAAAAGTGGACAAATCTCCAGGTCCGGATGATTTGTGTCCCAGACTGCTGAGGGAGGCAAGGGGCTCTGACCCAAATTTTTAATTCCTCTCTGGCCACAGGGGAGGTGCCAGAGGACTGGGGAACAGCTAATGTGGTTCCAGTATTTAAGAAGGGCTGTAGAGATAAGCCAGGGAACTACAGACCAGTGAGTCTCACGTCAGTGGTAGGGAAACTATTGGAGAAAATTCTGAAGGAGAGAATCTATCTCCACTTGGAGAGGCAAGGTTTGATCAGGGATAGTCAGCATGGCTTTGTCAGAGGGAGGTCATGCCTAACAAATTTTTTGAGGTGACCAGGTGTGTAGATGAGGGTAGTGCAGTTGATGTAGTTTATATGGATTTCAGCAAAGCCTTTGACAAGGTCCCACATGGGAGACTTATAAAGAAGGAAAATGCACATCGGATGCAGAGTAATTTGATAAGGTGGATTCAAAATTGGCTTAGTTGTAGGAGACAGAGGGTGATGACAGAAGGATGCTTTAGTGACTGGAAGCCAGTGTCCAGTGGCGTACCACAGGGATTTGTGCTGGGTCCCCTATTATTTGTAATTTATATAAACGACATAGATGACTATGGGGTAGGATTAGTGAGTTTATGGATGACACAAAGATTGGCCAGGTGGTTAACAGTGAGGTTGAGTGTCTTGGGCTGCAGGAAGATATAGATGGGATAGTCAAATGGGCAGATAAGTGGCAGATGGAATTTAACCCTGAAAAGTGTGAGGTGATGCACTTTGGAAGGAGTAATTTGACAAGGAAGTATTCAATGAAAGGCATGACACTCGGAAGTTCTGAGGAACAAAGGGACCTTGGCATGTGTGTCCATAGATCTCTGAAGGCGGAGGGGCATGTTAGTGGGGTGGTGAAAAAGGCATCTGGGACACTTGCCTTTATCAATCGAGGCATAGATTACAAAAGTAGGGAGGTCATGTTGGAGTTGTATAGAACCTTGGTGAGGCCACAGCTGGAGTACTGTGTGCAGTTCTGGTCGCCACATTATAGGAAGGATGTGATTGCACTGCAGGGGGTGCAGAGGAGATTCACCAGGATGTTGCCTGGGATGAAACATTTTAGTTATGAAGAGAGGTTCGATAGGCTTGGGTTGTTTTTGTTGGAGCAGAGAAGACTGAGGGGCGACCTGATCGAGGTGTACAAGATTATGAGGGGCATGGACAGGGTGGATAGGGAGCAGCTGTTCCCTTTAGTTGAAGGGTCAGTCACGAGGGGACATAGGTTCAAGGTGAGGGGCAGGAGGTTTAGGGGTGACGGTCTGGAATGCGCTGCCTGGGAGGGTGGTGGAGGCAGGTTGCCTCACATCCTTTAAAAAGTACCTGGGTGAGCACTTGGCACATCATAACATTCAAGGCTATGGGCCAAGTGCTGGTAAATGGGATTGGGTAGGTAGGTCAGGTGTTTCTCACGTGTCGGTGCAGACTGGATGGGCCGAAGGGCCTCTTCTGCACTGTGTGATTCTGTGAATACAGGGACAGTGCAGGAAGGTGGCATTGAGTAAGAAGGTCATCTAGTTAAATGGCAGAGCAGGCTCGATGGGCTGAATGGCCGACACGTGCTCCTTTTTTACTGCTTCCACTACCCTCATGGGCAGTGAGTTCCAGGGCATGACCACTCACTGTGTAAAAAAAGCTCTTCCTCACAATCCCCCCTTGTATCTCTTGTCCACAGCCTTAAATCTGTGTCACCCTCAGTCCTTGCACCATCAGCCAATGGGAACAGCTTACCTTTGTCTACCTGTCATCATCTTGTGCCCCTTGATCAAATCTCCCCTCAAACTCCATTGCTCCGAGGAGAACAACCCCAGCTTCTCCAAGCTTCTGCTCTTATTTCTTTGTTTCGATGAATATCAGTGAGTACACTCACTCAGTCCCTCTTGACCCTTTTGCGCAGTGTCCTGTTGTGTGTGGGTGTGACTGATTGACAAATCCAAGCAAGCAAGACAACTGCTTCATTCTCTTATTTTCATATGTTCTTAAAGGAAATTGGGAGGTGGGTTTAAAGTGGGTAGGATATTAAAGGATATGTGGCAGGGGGGTGGGTGGGGGTGGGACACAACAGCACCTTCCAAACCCACGACCGCTATCACCTAGAAGGACAAGGGCAGCAGATCCATGGGGACACCACCACCTGGAAGTTCCCCTCCAAATCACTCACCATCCTGACTTGGAAATATATCACCGTTCCTTCACTCCCCAATTTGAGAAAGTGCTCAAACTGACTCTCATGTTCTTCTCCATGTCCAGGATGTTATGTTTGTGTTGCTCCGCGATACAGAGAGTTGCTGCATGCACGCGCTGGTAAATCTCTTCTCCCTCTCGGGTCTGAAATGTGAACAATCCTTCACCTGTCTCACATAAACTGAAAACACAAAATTACCGTTCAGTCAAAGCCAGAGAGGTACATTGAGAATCAGAGAGAACTGCAAACGCACTCCGTCCTCTCTCTAAAATCTATAAAGCACCTTCCACAGACACCCCCTCCACTCCCTCACCACTCACCCTGCTCCCCCTCCCCTACCTCCCTAACCCTAACCTCTCCCTCCCTTCCCCTTCTTCTCCTCCCCCTCCCTTTCCCCTCACCATCTCTCCCTCCCCTTTTCTTCAACCCTTTGCCCCTCCCAGTCTCTGTGTCACCCTCTTACGCTCCCCTCACACCATCTCCTCACCCTCACCCCATCTCCCTCCCCTCACCCTCACCCTCTCATCCTCCCTTATTCTTCATCCTCTCCCTTCCGTATCCCCCCCACAGCCTCTCTAGCACCCTCTTCCCCTCTCCTCTCCCAATCTCCTTATCCTCACCCCCTCTCTTTCCCCTCACCCTCTCCCCCTCCCTTCTTGCTCTCCTCTCCCCGTTCACAGTCTCCCTCTCCCTCTCCCCAGTGGAGTGTCCCTACCGTCCAGACTCGAAGGTGAAGCGAGTGCTGTCTCTCCCGTATCTCCGCAGCGAGCACAGGGGCCAAGTGATCAGTTTGTTGCGCGTGTTGTGAATATCCCAAAGGTAGATGTTCTCATGTGTGATTTGCATCATACACTCGCCATAAATATCCAGGTTCGGGGTGGGGATGAGGTAAACATTGAAGCGTTCTGTCAGGGAGATGAAGGAGACACCATTCAGGACAGAGGATTGGACATCCCAACAACCCAAGCTGTATTTACACAGAGACTTGCACCAGCTCTGCTCCAAATGCATTCTAGTCTAGGAAGAACTTTAAACAGTGAAGACACTGTTTGTAATGTAGGAAAAGCATCAGCCATTTTGAGCACAAGTTCCCACAAACAGTGATGTGGTAATGATCAGATAATCTGTCACAAAACACAGTCCCAGCACTCTGCAAAACACAGTCCCAGCACTCAGTAAAACACAGTCTCCTCTCTCTGCAAAACACAGTCCCAGCACTCTGCAAAACACAGTCTCCTCTCTCTGCAAAACACAGTCCCAGCACTCTGCAAAACACAATCCCCTCTCTCTGAAAAACACAGTCCCAGCACTTTGCAAAACACAATCCCCTCTCTCTGCAAAACACAGTCCCAGCACTCTGTAAAACACAGTCCCAGCACTCTGTAAAACACAGTCCCAGCACTCTGCAAAACACAGTCTCCTCTCTCTGCAAAACACAGTCCCAGCACTCTGCAAAACACAATCCCCTCTCTCTGAAAAACAGTCCCAGCACTTTGCAAAACACAATCCCCTCTCTCTGCAAAACACAGTCCCAGCACTCTGTAAAACAATCTCCCATCACTCTGCAAAACACGGTCCTTCCTCTCTGCAAAACACGGTCCCTCCTCTCTGCAAAACACGGTCCCTCCTCTCTGCAAAACACGGTCCCTCCTCTCTGCAAAACACAGTCCCTCCTCTCTGCAAAACACGGTCCCTCCTCTCTGCAAAACACGGTCCCTCCTCTCTGCAAAACACGGTCCCTCCTCTCTGCAAAACACGGTCCCTCCTCTCTGCAAAACACGGTCCCTCCTCTCTGCAAAACACGGTCCCTCCTCTCTGCAAAACACGGTCCCTCCTCTCTGCAAAACACGGTCCCTCCTCTCTACAAAACACGGTCCCTCCTCTCTGCAAAACACGGTCCCTCCTCTCTGCAAAACACGGTCCCTCCTCTCTGCAAAACACGGTCCCTCCTCTCTGCAAAACACGGTCCCTCCTCTCTGCAAAACATAATCCCTCCTCCCTGCAAAACACAGTCCCAGAATTCTGCAGAACACAATCCCTGCTCTCTGAAAAACACGGTCCCAGTTCTCTGCAAAACACAGTCCCAGTTCTCTGCAAAACACCATCCCACTCCCTGCAAAACACGGTCTCCGCTCCCTGCAAAACACTGTCCCCGCTCTCTAACATTCCAGCTACTAGAAATAAAGTAGATTTTGCTAATGTGGAAGGTCCAGCTCATCTGATTACTTCAGGACAGCAAATCTAACTAAGGGAATTAGGTAAGTGGTAAGGTAATTAGGAAAATCTGTGCACTGGGGGAAGAAGTGCTGTTCTGGTCTTTTACAGAAAATGAGTGATCTGAGAGACGGAACCAGAGACAGTGAGAGCTGAGGTATAGAGGCATTCATTAGATGAGCAGGTAAGTGATTGGTTGGAGAAGTTTCAGTATTTTTCTTTCTCTAAACTGGGGTAGTTTTAACTGGTAGCAGGGAGATATAAGTATTTTATTGCATTATATTAAATAGATCAACTAGTTGAACTACTTAATATGACTATAAATAATAATTGAGTGATATTTCTAAACTTGAAAACTAACTAGTCAAATTAGTTAAAACATCATAATGGTGGTAGGGCAGGTGATGTGTTGCAGCTGTAGCATGTAGCCAATGTTGGTCACCAGTGTGATCCACAACAACAACCTCTGCAGAAAATAACTGCAGCTCGAGGAACTTTGGCTCTGAGTTGATGAGCTGGAGTCCAAGCTTCGGATGCTGTGATCTAACAGGGAGGGGAAAGTTACCTGGACACTTTGTTCCAGGAGGGAGTTACATCCCTGAAACTGGGTGCTTCTGATTTGGTCTGTGGTCAGGGACAGGAGGGTGTGACTGTGAATGAGGCATGTTTGGGGACCAGGAGTTAGAAGTGGAGCAGCATCTGTCCTTGCAATTGTCCAACTGGTTTGATGACCTTGCAACTTGTGTAACCAAGAGCTGTGACTGCAGGGAGGCTGAGCAAACTGACCATGGTGCAGGGGCCATTCAAGTGAGGTAAGTAAAAAGGAACGTGATTGTAGTAAGGAGCAGTATCGTTAGGGGAATAGATACTGTTTGTGCACCCAAGGACAGGAGTCCCAAAGGCTGTGTTGCCTGACCAGTACCACGGTTAAGGAAATCTCCACAGGGCTGGAGAGGACCTTTCAGTAGGAGGGAAAGGATCTAATTGTTGTGATCCGCGTGTGTATTGACCACATTGATAGGACTAAGAAAAAGGCTCTGGTGGGATGGTATGAGCAGCTGGGGACTAAATTAAGAAGTAGAAACACGCAATGACACACACACGCAGTGACACACGCACAGTGATGTACACACACACAACGATACATGTACAGTGACACACACACACACCGTGACGCACACACACAGTGACGCACACACAGTGACACATGCACATGCAGTGACAGACACACACACAGTAACACACACACATGCAGTGACAGACACACACACACAGTAACACACACACAGTGTCACACACACAGACAGACGCAGTGACACACGCGCACACACATGCGCGCGCGCAGACATGAGCCTGTACGTGCGCACACATGCGTACACATGCGCGCACACACAGACATGAGCATGTGCACATGCACACACATGCGCGCACACACATGTGCATAAGCACACGCAGACACAAAGCACATGCACGCACGCATGCACACACGCATACAAACACACACACTGTGACACTCTCACACTGACACACACACACTGTGACACACGCACACACAGTGACACACACACACTGACACGCACACATACTGACACAAACAGTGACACAGACACACACACGGACACATGTACATACACATACACAGACACACACATACATACAAAGACACGCAAACATACACACACACAAATGCATACACACACATATATATATATATATATACATACAGGCATACACATGCAAACACACACATATACACACAAACATATACACAGACACATGCACAGACACATACACTCTCACATTCACATACAGACACATGGACACAGACACACACTCACATACATATACACATACACACACATACATGCACACGCACAGACACATATACACACTCACATACACACAAACACACACAGACACACATATATACACACAGACACACATATATACACACAGACACACACATATATACACACAGACACACACATATATACACACAGACACACACATATATACACACAGACACACACATATATACGCACAGACACACACATATATATGCACAGACACACACATATATACACACAGACACACACACAGACACACACATATATACACAGACACACACACACAGACACACACACACACACAGACACACACACACACACAGACACACACAGACACACGCACACAGACACACACACACAGAGACACACATACACACAGACACACACACACAGACACACACACACACAGACACACACACAGACACACACACACACAGACACAAACAGAGACACACATATATACACACAAACATATACACAGACATGTGCACAGGCACATATACACACTCTCATACACACAAACACACATAGGTCAGAATTTTCTGCCTGTCGAGCGGGCGGGCCCGACCCAATCTCTGTCGGGCTGGGAGCCGATCCCTGCTGGAGAAGTGGGCCTCGCCGCCATTTGACGTGGGTGGGCCAATTAAGACCCACCCAGCGTGACGTCCGGCAGGAACGCTATGCGCTTCCTGTGCAGGCGGGAGGGGGGGGATTCCCCAAAAGCGAGAGTGCACTCATTCGCGCATGCGCATGAAAGAGCGCACATCTCCCTGAGGCAAAGTGCTGCCTTAGGGAGATCGCTGATGCTTTTAAAAATATTAAAAATAGAAAAACAAAATTCCCTAACATGTCTCCCTCATGTGACAATGTCACACGAGATGGGACATGTTCATAATTAACATAATAAGTATATTAAACTTTTTAAATCCCTACAAGAAACCTCATCCCGCCTGTGGATGAAGTTTCATGGTTTTTCAGAAGCCCGCCGGGGCTCCTGGCTGACCTGCCAACCTTAAGGTTGGACGGGCAGGTCCTCTAATTGTTTCAATGATCCTGTCGATGGCCTCAATTGGCCATTGACAGATCAGTGGGCCTGCAGCTGATTTTGCTGTGCCCCCACTTCCTGAAAATTTAAATGGGGCGGGGTGACATCAGGGGTTCTGCCCCATACAGACACAGACACACAGACACACACATACAGATACAGACACACACACAAGCCCATATAAACACATATATATACACCCGCATATACACAGACACACTCACACATATACACAGACACACAAACATAAACACACATACATACGCACACACGTACACACACACAGGCACACACACATGCTCACTCTCTCACATACCCACTCACACTCACACATACCCACTCACACACACACACGTGTGCACACACACATGTTCACAGACACAGACACACGCTCACATACACGCTCACACTCACATACACGCTCACACTCACACACATGCTCACACTCACACACACACTCACACACAGACACACATATACAGACATACACACACACACATATACCGAATCTCTCACACACATATACCGAATCTCACACATGCGCACACACACATACACATACACACACACACAAAGGCACACACACAAGCAAATGCTCACACTCACATGGACACACAGACACACACACACACATGCGCACACACACACATGCTCACACTCACACACCCGCTCTCTCTCTGATACACATGCTCACACACAGACACACACACTCACACACACACTCATGCACAGACACACAGACATACACTCACACACAGAGACACACACATATACATACACACACACACGCGTGCACGCACGCACACACACACGCACACCCACTCTCTCACACACACACACACATATACACAGAAACATATACACAGACACATACACACACACAAACACACACATACACAGGCACACAGACATATATACACACAATCAAATTCAGACACACACACACAGACACATATACACACATATATATACACACACACAGGCACTCACACACACATGTTGACACTCACACAGACACACACACGTGCACACACATACATACACACAAACACACACACATATATACATACACACATACACACACACATATACACAGACACACAGGCATGTACACAGACACACACACAACATACACAGACACACATACATATATACACAGACACACAAACATATGCACACACATATACACATAGACACACAAACACACAACAAAATTCACACACAGATATACACACATACATATATACTCACACTAGCATATACACAGATACACACAAAAATACATACACATACATATACACAGACACACACATACACACACACAGACACACATATATACTTGCACACACATATACACAAACACATACACACGCACAGACACACGCACAGAAACACAGAGACAGACACACAGACACAGAGAGAGAGACACACACTTTACACACAGATACAGAGAGACAGAGACACACAGAGACACAGAAACACACTTTACACACAGACAGAGAGAGACAGAGAGAGACACTTTACACACAGAGAGACAGAGACGCCCTTCACACACAGAGACGCCCTTCACACACAGAGACGCCCTTCACACACAGAGACAGAAATTCTCACCATTCTGCTCACACACAACTCTGACAGCGAGCAGGTCTGGTTCCCCTTGTGTGATGTCATTGAGTCTTGCCCCAAGGCACTCGATGGAGAGAATCTTGTACCATTCCTCAGCTTCCAGCTCTGTGAGGAATGAGTTATCACATGTTACAGAAACAATCAAACATCGGACAATAATACACAGCTCTTTTTTAAAAATACAGGCTTAACCGACCTGGAAGGGACTGACACACTAGGGTACAGTTACACACACACACACTGACTCTCAATCTGAGGGCGACACTGGTGTAGTGCTAATGTCTTAGAATGAGCGTGGAATGTTCCAGTTCACCAGTGACGGCTTTAATGGTGGGGTGTAGGTAGGGGGTGCAGTGGGAACAATGGGGCAGGAGCTGAAAAATCACCCATCCTATAGGCTAGCATGATGCCGGGGTGGGGGGTGCTGGTGAGGGGAAAGGGGTTCAGAGGGAGGAGCCTACGATGTCAGCTGATGAGTCTTGGGGGGAATACTGAGGGAATTGTTGATAGGAAGGGATGGTGAGGGTTGGGGGGTACTGTGAGTCGGTAGGGTGGGTGGGCGGGTGGTGAGGGTTGGAGGGCAGTGTGAGTCGGTAGGGTGGGTGGGCCGGTGGTGAGTGTTGGGGGGCAGTGTGAGTTGGTAGGGTGAGTGGGTGGGTGGGTGAGTGGTGAGGGTTGGTGGGCAGTGGGTGTCGATAGGGTGGGCGGGTGGTGAGGGTTGGGGGTGCAGTGGGCGCCGGGAGGGTGGTGAGAGTTGGGGGTGCAGTGGGCGCCGGGAGGGTGGTGAGGGCTGGGGGTGTAGTGGGCGCCAGGAGAGTGAGTGGGTGAGGGTCCTGCCATGACAGATGAAGGGATGCTGAGAGTTTTTGGAGGGAACATGGAAGTAATTCCAGATTCTGGGGGTTGGCATTATAGGGGGTTGGTGGGCACGGCTAATGCAGGAGGGGTGGGCTACTCGGGAAGGCAGGGGAACTGGGCATTCCCCTGCACGGGACAGAGGTGATGGGGGAGGGTTGTAGGGTGACTGTGGGGAGGTCAAATGTTGCACCAGAAGGGTGAATGGTTCTAGATGGTCAGAGTGTTGGTCACTGCGGGAGGTGTAAAGGTATTGGACTGGACATCAGACAGAACCAGCCATAGCCGCTTGTACCGATCCAGGGTCTCGTGGTGACAATCTCGAGATGTTGCATGGGAGTTAGTGGAGACACAGGTCTGCACAACCTGATAACTGAAGGGGAACTCCAGCATGGAGCACCGACAATGCTAGGGCCCAGGGTCAGGTGGGAGTGTGAAGGGCAATGGCTCAGCATGTGTGGGAGACCTCAGCACATGGTTCACAAGGACGCAAGCAAAGATCCTTACCTCCCTAGGGGACATAGCCCCACCCGGGGTGGGGGGGTCACTCTGGAGATGGGGAGGTTGGGCAGGGGAAGGGGTCACACAGGCTTAAGACTAAAATATATCAGACCTCAGTAAAGTGCAAGTGGACTATATTTACAAAAGTGTCGTAATATTAACATTCACAGCGCCCCCATACAACCACATGTGACATCAAAACATCTTAACATTGCGTCCCTATGACTTATTCCAGGTGCCCCCCTGACATCCACAGCCAGGATGGAAGCAGCCTGCTGAGCAGTTTGTCCTTGGATGACCTTGGCAGCCATTCCCTGGAGAGCCGCAGCGGGGAAGGCCCTGGCTGACTTTGGCTGTCCTGCTTCACAGGGGACAGGCAAGGAGGATCCTGGAAGGCTGGACACCCTCTGAGAGTCTGGGTGGAGGCCCCAGGGGTGTCCAACAACCACTCCTCCCCACTATGGGTGCCCGAGGGCCCCTGTTTAGCTCCTGGAGGGGAAGGAGCACCTGGGGAAAGATCGAGGAGCAGCCACAGCAAAAGCTCACTCATGGTTCATTGATGGATTGCAGGTCCAGTGCAGGAAACGGGGAGTTCTGCTGGACCAGGATCTACACCATGTCTGCCACCCTCCCCATGGAGACCTCGATGTGGGCACATGTTGGCACCACTTCATCAATCAGCAGGAGGACGGGCTCCCTCACCTCACGTCTCACTCTGCCGAGGGAGTCCCTCTCCTCACGTCTCACTCTGCCGAGGGAGTCCCTCTCCTCAAGTCTCACTCTGCCGAGGGAGTCCCTCTCCTCAAGTCTCACTCTGCCGAGGGAGTCCCTCTCCTCAAGTCTCACTCTGCCGAGGGAGTCCCTCTCCTCAAGTCTCACTCTGCCGAGGGAGTCCCTCTGCTCAAGTCTCACTCTGCCGAGGGAGTCCCTCTGCTCAAGTCTCACTCTGCCGAGGGAGTCCCTCTCCTCAAGTCTCACTCTGCCGAGGGAGTCCCTCTCCTCAAGTCTCACTCTGCCGAGGGAGTCCCTCTGCTCAAGTCTCACTCTGCCGAGGGAGTCCCTCTGCTCAAGTCTCACTCTGCCGAGGGACTCCCTCTGCTCAAGTCTCACTCTGCCGAGGGACTCCCTCTGCTCAAGTCTCACTCTGCCGAGGGAGTCCATCTCCTCAAGTCTCACTCTGCTGAGGGAGTCCCTCTCGTCACGTCTCACTCTGCTCAGGGAGCCCCTCTCCTCAAGTCTCACTCTGCCGAGGGAGTCCCTCTCCTCAAGTCTCATTCTGCTGAGGGAGTCCCACTCCTCAAGTCTCACTCTGCCGAGGGAGTCCATCTCCTCAAGTCTCACTCTGCTGAGGGAGTCCCACTCCTCACGTGTGACTCTGCTGAGGGACTCCCTCTCCTCACGTGTGACTCTGCTGAGGGAGTCCCTCACCTCACGTGATACTCTGCTGAGGGGGTCCGTCACCTCACGTGTTACTCTGCTGAGGGAGTCCCTCACCTCACGTGTTACTCTGCTGAGGGAGTCCCTCACCTCACGTGTCACTCTGCTGAGGGACTCCCTCTCCTCACGTGTGACTCTGCTGAGGGAGTCCCCCACCTCACGTGTCACTCTGCTGAGGGACTCCCTTACCTCACGCGTCACTCTGCTGAAAGACGCCCTCACCTCACGCGTCACTCTGCTGAGGGACTCCCTCTCCTCACGTGTCACTCTGCTGAGGGACTCATTCACCTCACGTGTCACTCTGCTGAGGGACTCCCTCTCCTCACGTGTCACTCTGCTGAGGGACTCCCTCTCCTCAAGTGTCACTCTGCTGAGGGACTCCCCCACCTCACGTGTCACTCTGCTGAGGGAATCCCCCACCTAACATGTCACTCTGCTGAGGGACTCATTCACCCCACGTGTCACTCTGCCGAGGGACTCCCTCACCTCACGTGACACTGTGCCGAGGGAATCCCCCAACTCATGTATCACTCTGCTGAGGGACTCCATTAGCTCACGTGTCACTCTGCTGAGGGACTCCCTCTCCTCACGCCGCAGTGTTGAGGGACTCCATCACCTCACATCTCACTCTGCTGAGGGACTCCCCCACCTCACGTGTCACTCTGCTGAAGGACTCCCTCTCATCACGTGTTACTCTGCCGAGTGAATCCCCCACATAACGTGTCACTCAGCTGAGGGACTCCCTCACATCAGTCTCACTCTGCTGAGGGACTGCCTCACCTCACGTCTCACTATGCTGAGGGACTCCACCACCTCATGTGTAACTCTGCTGAGGGTCTCCCCCACCTCATGTGTCACTGTGCTGAGGGTCTCCCCCACATCACGTGTCACTCTGCAGAGGGAATCCCCCACGTCACGTGTCACTCTGCTGAGGGTCTCCCTCTCCTCACG
This sequence comes from Cetorhinus maximus, assembly GCF_964194155.1. Classification (NCBI taxonomy): domain Eukaryota; kingdom Metazoa; phylum Chordata; class Chondrichthyes; order Lamniformes; family Cetorhinidae; genus Cetorhinus; species Cetorhinus maximus. The sequence goes on from NW_027596668.1 coordinate 62,792, forward strand.
TGTCACTCAGCTGAGGGACTCCATCACCTCAGTCTCACTCTGCTGAGGGACTCCATCTCCTCACGTCTCACTCTGCGGAGGGACTCCCTCTCCTCACGTGTCACGCTGCTGAGGGACTCTCCCTCCTCACGTCTCACTCTGCTGTGGGACTCCCACACCTCACGGCTCACTCTGCTAGGGACACCCTCACTTCACGTGTCACCCTGCTTAGGGACTCCCTCTCCTCATGTGTCACTCTGCAGAGGGACTCCATCACCTCACGTGTCACCCTGCTGAGGGCCTCCCTCTCCACATCTGTCACTCTCCTGAGGGACTCCCACACCTCACGTGTCACTCTGCTGAGGGACTCAACACACGTGTCACTGTGCTGAGGGACCCCCACACCTCACGTGTCACTCTGCTGAGGGACTCCCACACCTCATGTGTCACTCTGCTGAGGGACTCCAACACCTCATGCGTCACTCTGCTGAGGGACTCCAACACCTCATGCGTCACTCTGCTGAGGGACTCCCACACCTCACGTGTCACTCTGCTGAGGGACTGCCTCACCTCACGTCTCACTCTGCTGAGGGACTCCCTGACTTCACGTGTCACTCTGCTGAGGGAGTCCCTCACCTCACGTGTCACTCTGCTGAGGGACTCCCTCACCTCACGTGTCACTCTGCTGAGGGACTCCCTCACCTCACGTGTCACTCTGCTGAGGGAATCCCTCACTTCACGTGTCACTCTGCTGAGGGACTCCCTGAATTCACGTGTCACTCTGCTGAGGGACCCCCTCACCTCACGTGTCACTCTGCTGAGGGACTCCCTCACCTCACGTGTCACTCTGCTGAGGGACTCCCTCACCTCAGTCTCACTCTGCTGAGGTGCTCCCTCACCTCACGTATCACAGTGCGGAGGGACTCCGCCTCCTCATTTGTCACTCTGCTGAGGGAGTCCCCCTCCTCATTTGTCACTCTGCTGAGGGACTCCCTCACTTCACATGTCACTCTGCTGAGGGACTCCTGCACTTCACATGTCACTCTGCAGAGGGACTCCATCACCTCACGTGTCACTCTGCTGAGGGACCCCCACACCTCACGTGTTACTCTGCCGAGGGACTTCCAACACCTCATGTGTCACTCTGCTGAGGGACTCCAACACCTCATGCGTCACTCTGCTGAGGGACTCCCACACCTCACGTGTCACTCTGCTGAGGGATTCAACACACATGTCACTCTGCTGAGGGACCCCCACACCTCACGTGTCACTCTGCTGGGGGACTCCCTCACCTCACGTGTCACTCTGCTGGGGGACTCCCTCACCTCACGTGTCACTCTGCTGAGGGACTCCCCCTCCTCACGTATCACTCTGCTGAGGTACTCCCTATCCTCACATGTCACTCTGCTGAGTGTCTCCCTCTCCTCACGTGTCACTCTGCTGAGGGACTCCCTCACCTCACATGTCACTCTGCTGAGGGACTCCCTCACCTCACGTGTCACTCTGCTGAGGGACTCCCTCAACTCACGTCTCACTCTGCTGAGGGACTCCCTCAACTCACGTCTCACTCTGCTGACGGCCTGCCTCACCTCACCTGTCATTCAGCTGAGGGACTCCCTCTCCTCACGTGTCACTCTGCTGAGGGACTCTCCCTCCTCACGTGTCGCTCTGCTGAGGGACTCCCCCTCCTCACATGTCAGTCTGCTGAGGGACTCCCCCTCCTCACGTGTCACTCTGCTGAAGGACTGCATCACCTCACGTGTCACTCTGATGAGGGACTGCATCACCTCGCATGTAACTCTGCTGAGGGACTCCCCCTCCTAACGTGTCAAACTGCTAAGGGACTCCCCCTCCTCATGTGTCAATCTGCTGAGGGACTCATTCTCCTCACGTGTCACTATGCTGAGGGTCTCCCTCTCCTCACGTGTCACTCTGCTGAGGGTCTCCCTCTCCTCACGTGTCACTCTGCTGAGGGTCAACCTCTCCTCACGTGTCACTCTGCTGAGGATCTCCCTCTCCTCACGTGTCACTCTGCTGAGGGACTCCCTCACCTCAGTCTCACTCTGCTGAGGGACTCCCTCACCTCACGTGTCACTCTGCTGAGGGACACCCTCTCCTCACATGTCACTCTGCTGATTGACTCCCTCTCCTCACATGTCACTCTGCTGAATGACTCCCTCACCTCACATGTCACTCTGCTGATTGACTCCCTCACCTCACGTGTCACTCTGCTGAAGGTCTCCCTCTCCTCACGTGTCACTCTGCTGAGGGTCTCCCTCTCTTCATGTCTCACTCTGCTGAGGGACTCCAAAACCTCAGTCTCACACTGCTGAGTGATTCCCTCTCCTCACGTGTCACTCTGCTGAAGGACTCCCTCTCCTCACGTGTCACTCTGCTGAGGGTCTCCCTCTCCTCACTTCTCACTCTGCTGAGGGACTCCAAAACCTCAGTCTCACTCTGCTGAGGGATTCCCTCTCCTCACGTGTCACTCTGCTGAAGGACTCCCTCTCCTCACTTCTCAATCTGCAGAGGGACTCCCTCACCTCACGTCTCAGTCTGCTGAGGGACTTCCCCACCTCACGTGTCACTCTGCTGAGGGACTCCATCACCTCATGTTTCACTCTGCTGAGGGACTCAACACACGTGTCACTCTGCTGAGGGACCCTCTCACCTCACGTGTCACTCTGCAGAGGGACTCCTCTCCTCACGTGTCACTCTACAGAGGGACTCCTCTCCTCACGTGTCACTCTGTTGAGGGACTCCATCACCTCATGTGCCACTCGGCTGAGGGACTCCCTCTCCTCATGTGTCACTCTGCTGAGGGACTCCATCACCTCATGTGCCACTCGGCTTAGGGTCTCCCTAACCTCACGTGTCACTCTGCTGAGGGACTCCCTCACCTCACGTGTCACTCTGCTGATTGACTCCCCCTCATCACGTGTCACTCTGCTGAGGGACTTCCAACACCTCATGTGTCACTCTGCTGAGGGACTCCAACACCTCATGCGTCACTCTGCTGAGGGACTCCCACACCTCACGTGTCACTCTGCTGAGGGATTCAACACACATGTCACTCTGCTGAGGGACCCCCACACCTCACGTGTCACTCTGCTGGGGGACTCCCTCACCTCACGTGTCACTCTGCTGGGGGACTCCCTCACCTCACGTGTCACTCTGCTGAGGGACTCCCCCTCCTCACGTATCACTCTGCTGAGGTACTCCCTATCCTCACATGTCACTCTGCTGAGTGTCTCCCTCTCCTCACGTGTCACTCTGCTGAGGGACTCCCTCACCTCACATGTCACTCTGCTGAGGGACTCCCTCACCTCACGTGTCACTCTGCTGAGGGACTCCCTCAACTCACGTCTCACTCTGCTGAGGGACTCCCTCAACTCACGTCTCACTCTGCTGACGGCCTGCCTCACCTCACCTGTCATTCAGCTGAGGGACTCCCTCTCCTCACGTGTCACTCTGCTGAGGGACTCTCCCTCCTCACGTGTCGCTCTGCTGAGGGACTCCCCCTCCTCACATGTCAGTCTGCTGAGGGACTCCCCCTCCTCACGTGTCACTCTGCTGAAGGACTGCATCACCTCACGTGTCACTCTGATGAGGGACTGCATCACCTCGCATGTAACTCTGCTGAGGGACTCCCCCTCCTAACGTGTCAAACTGCTAAGGGACTCCCCCTCCTCATGTGTCAATCTGCTGAGGGACTCATTCTCCTCACGTGTCACTATGCTGAGGGTCTCCCTCTCCTCACGTGTCACTCTGCTGAGGGTCTCCCTCTCCTCACGTGTCACTCTGCTGAGGGTCAACCTCTCCTCACGTGTCACTCTGCTGAGGATCTCCCTCTCCTCACGTGTCACTCTGCTGAGGGACTCCCTCACCTCAGTCTCACTCTGCTGAGGGACTCCCTCACCTCACGTGTCACTCTGCTGAGGGACACCCTCTCCTCACATGTCACTCTGCTGATTGACTCCCTCTCCTCACATGTCACTCTGCTGAATGACTCCCTCACCTCACATGTCACTCTGCTGATTGACTCCCTCACCTCACGTGTCACTCTGCTGAAGGTCTCCCTCTCCTCACGTGTCACTCTGCTGAGGGTCTCCCTCTCTTCATGTCTCACTCTGCTGAGGGACTCCAAAACCTCAGTCTCACACTGCTGAGTGATTCCCTCTCCTCACGTGTCACTCTGCTGAAGGACTCCCTCTCCTCACGTGTCACTCTGCTGAGGGTCTCCCTCTCCTCACTTCTCACTCTGCTGAGGGACTCCAAAACCTCAGTCTCACTCTGCTGAGGGATTCCCTCTCCTCACGTGTCACTCTGCTGAAGGACTCCCTCTCCTCACTTCTCAATCTGCAGAGGGACTCCCTCACCTCACGTCTCAGTCTGCTGAGGGACTTCCCCACCTCACGTGTCACTCTGCTGAGGGACTCCATCACCTCATGTTTCACTCTGCTGAGGGACTCAACACACGTGTCACTCTGCTGAGGGACCCTCTCACCTCACGTGTCACTCTGCAGAGGGACTCCTCTCCTCACGTGTCACTCTACAGAGGGACTCCTCTCCTCACGTGTCACTCTGTTGAGGGACTCCATCACCTCATGTGCCACTCGGCTGAGGGACTCCCTCTCCTCACGTGTCACTCTGCTGAGGGACTCCATCACCTCATGTGCCACTCGGCTTAGGGTCTCCCTAACCTCACGTGTCACTCTGCTGAGGGACTCCCTCACCTCACGTGTCACTCTGCTGATTGACTCCCTCACCTCACGTGTCACTCTGCTGAAGGTCTCCCTCTCCTCACGTGTCACTCTGCTGAGGGTCTCCCTCTCTTCACGTCTCACTCTGCTGAGGGACTCCAAAACCTCAGTCTCACTCTGCTGAGGGATTCCCTCTCCTCACGTGTCACTCTGCTGAAGGACTCCCTCTCCTCACGTGTCACTCTGCTGAGGGTCTCCCTCTCCTCACTTCTCACTCTGCTGAGGGACTCCAAAACCTCTGTCTCACTCTGCTGAGGGATTCCCTCTCCTCACGTGTCACTCTGCTGAGGGACTCCCCCTCATCACGTGTCACTCTGCTGAGGGACTCTCTCACCTCACGCGCCACTCTGCTGAGGGACTCCCCCACATCACCTGTCACTCTGCTGAGGGACTCCCTCTCCTCACGTGTCACTCTGCTGAGGGACTCCCCCTCATCACGTGTCACTCTGCCGAGGGACTCCCCCTCCTCACGTGTCACTCTGCTGAGGCACTCCCCCTCCTTACGTGTCACTCTTCTGAGGGACTGCATCACCTCATGTGTCACTCTGCTGAGGGACTGCATCACCTCACGTGTAACTCTGCTGAGGGACTCCCCCTCCTCACGTGTCACTCTGCTAAGGGACTCCCCCTCCTCATGTGTCACTCTGCGGAGGGACTCATTCACCTCACGTGTCACTTGCCGAGGGACTCCCTCACATCATGTGTCAATGTGCCGAGAGTCTCCCTCTCCTCACGTGTCACTCTGCTAAGCGTCTCCCACACCTCAAGTGTCACTCTGCTGAGGGACTCCATCTCCTCACGTGTCAATCTACTGAGGGTCTCCCTATCCTCACGTGTCACTCTGCTGAGGGACTCCCTCATCTCAGTCTCACTCTGCCGAGGGGCTCCCTCACCTCACGTATCACAGTGCGGAGGGACTCCGCTTCCTCATTTGTCACTCTGCTGAGGGACTCCCCCTCCTCATTTGTCACTATGCTGAGGGACTCCCTCACTTCACGTGTCACTCTGCTGAGGGACTCCCTCTCCTCACGTGTCACTCTGCTGAGGGACTCCCTCTCCTCACGTGTCACTCTGCTGCGGGACTCCCTCACCTCACGTGTCACTCTGCTGAGGGAATCCCTCTCCTCACGTGTCACCCTGCTGAGGTACTCCCTATCCTCACGTGTCACTCAGCTGAGTGTCTCCCTCTCCTCACGTGTCACTCTGCTGAGGGACTCCCTCACCTTACGTGTCACTCTGCTGAGGGACTTCATCTCCTCAAGTGTCACTCTGCTGAGTGACTCCCCCACCTCACGAGTCACTCTGCTGAGGGAATCCCTCTACTCACGTGTCACTCTGATCAGGGACTCCCTCACTTCACGTGTCACTCTGCTGAGGGAATCCCTCTCCTCACGTGTCACTCTGCTGAGGGTCTCCCACACCTCACGTGTCACTCTGGTGAGGGACTCCCTCACCTCAAGTGTCAATCTGCTGAGGGACTTCGTCTTCTCACGTGTGAATCTGCTGAGGGACTCCCTCACCTCACTTCTCAGTATGCTGAGGGACTCCCTCACCTCACGTGTCACTCTGCTGAGTGTCTCCCTCTCCTCACGTGTCACTCTGCTGAGGGACTCCCTCTCCTCACGTGTCACTCTGCTGAGGGACTCATTCACCTCACGTGTCACTCTGCTGAGGGACTGCCTCACCTCACGTCTCACTTTGCTGAGGGACTGCCTCACCTCACGCGCCACTCTGCAGAGGGACTCCCTCACCTCACATGTCACTCTGCTGAGGGACTCCCTCACCTCACGTCTCACTCTGCTGAGGGACTCCCTCTCCTCACGTGTCACTCTGCTGAGGGACTCCCTCTCTTCACGTGTCACTCTGCTGAGGGACTCCATCACCTCATGTGTCACTCGGCTGAGGGACTCCCTCACCTCACGTGTCACTCTGCTGAGGGAATCCCTCTCTTCACGTGTCACTCTGCTGAGGGTCTCCCACACCTCACGTGTCACTCTGCTGAGGGACTCCCTCTCCTCACGTGTCACTCTGCTGAGGGACTCCCTCACCTCACGTGTCACTCTGCTGAGTGACTCCCTCTCCTCACGTCTCACTCTGCTGAGGGTATCCCCCTCCTCACGTGTCACTCTGCTGAGGGACTCCCCCACCTCAAGTGTCACTCTGCAGAGGAACTCCATCACCTCACGTGTCACTCTGCTGTGGGACTCCCCCACCTCACGTGTCACTCTTCTGAACGATTCCCTCACCTCACGTGTCACTCTGCTGAGGGACTCCCTCACCTCACGTGTCACTCCGCTGAGGGACTCAACACATGTGTCACTCTGCTGAGGGACCCCCTCATCTCATGTGTCACTCTTCTGAGGGACTCCCTCTCCTCATGTGTCATTCTGCTGAGGGACTCCCTCTCCTCACGTGTCACTCTGCTGCGGACCTCCCCCTCCTCATGTGTCAATCTGCTGAGGGACTCCCTCACCTCACGTGTCACTCTGCTGAGGGACTCCCTCACCTCACGTGTCACTCTGCTGAGGGACTCCCTCACCTCACGTCTCACTCTGCTGAGGGACTCCCTCACCTCATGTGTCACTCTGCTGAGGGACTCCCGCAACTCACGTCTCACTCTGCTGAGGGACTCCCTCACCTCACCTGTCACTCAGCTGAGGGACTCCCTCTCCTCACGTCTCACTCTGATGAGGGTATCCCCCTCCTCACGTCTCACTCTGCTGAGGGACTCCCCCACCTCACGTGTCACTCTGCTGAGGGACTCCCTCACATCACGTGTCACTCTGCTGAGGGACTCCCTCTCCTCATGTGTCACACTGCATAGGGACTCCATCAGCTCACGTGTCACTCTGCTGAGGGACTCCATCACCTCACGTGTCACTCTGTTGAGGAACTCCCCCACCTCACGTGTCACTCTGCTGAGGGACTCCCTCTCCTCATGTGTCAGTCTGCTGAGGGACCCCCTCACCTCACGTGTCACTCTGCTGAGGGACTCCATCACCTCACGTGTCACTCTGTTGAGGAACTCCCCCACCTCACGTGTCACTCTGCTGAGGGACTCCCTCTCCTCATGTGTCAGTCTGCTGAGGGACTCCCTCACCTCACGTGTCACTCTGCTGATGGACTCCATCACCTCACGTGTCACTCTGTTGAGGAACTCCCCCACCTCACGTGTCACTCTGCTGAGGGACTCCCTCTCCTCATGTGTCAGTCTGCTGAGGGACCCCCTCACCTCACGTGTCACTCTGCTGAGGGACTCCCTCTCCTCATGTGTCACTCTGCTGATGGACTCCATCACCTCACGTGTCACTCTGCTGAGGGACTCCCTCTCCTCATGTGTCACTCTGCTGAGGGACTCAACACGCGTGTCACTCTGCTGAGGGACCCCCTCACCTCACGTGTCACTCTGCTGAGGGACTCCCTCTCCTCACGTTTCAATCTGCTGAGGGACTACCTCTCCTCATGTGTCAATCTGTTGAGGGTCTCCATCACCTCATGTGCCACTTGGCTGAGGGACTCCCTCACCTCACGTGTCACTCTGCTGAGGGACTCCCTCACCTCACGTGTCACTCTGCTGAGGGACTCCCTCACCTCACGTGTCACTCTGCTGAGGGACTCCCGCACCTCACCTGTCACTCTGCTGAGGCTCTCCCCCTCCTCACTTGTCACTCTGCTGAGGGACTCCCCCTCCTCACGTGTCACTCTGCTGAGGGACTCCCTCTCCTCACTTGTCACTCTGCTGAGGGACTCCCTCATCTCATGTGTCACTCTGCTGAGGGGCTTCCTTTCCTCACTTCTCACTCTGCTGAGAGACTCCATCACCTCATGTCTCACTCTGCTGAGGGACTCCCTCACCTCACGTGTCACTCTGCTGAGGGACTCCCTCTCCTCAAATGTCACTCTGCTGAGGGACTCCCTCTTCTCACGTGCCACTCTGCTGAGGGACTCCATCACCTCATGTCTCACTCTGCTGAGGGACTCCCTCACCTCACGTGTCACTCTGTTGAGGGAATCCCTCTCTTCACGTGTCACTCTGCTGAGGGTATCCCCCTCCTCACGTGTCACTCTGCTGAGGGACTCCCCCACCTCAAGTGTCACTCTGCAGAGGAACTCCATCACCTCACGTTTCACTCTGCTGTGGGACTCCCCCACCTCACGTGTCACTCTTCTGAACGATTCCCTCACCTCACGTGTCACTCTGCTGAGGGACTCCCTCACCTCACGTGTCACTCTGCTGAGGGGCTCCCCCACCTCACGTGTCACTCTGCTGAGGGACTCCCTCACCTCACGTGTCACTCTGCTGAGGGACTCAACACGCGTGTCACTCTGCTGAGGGACCCCCTCACCTCACGTGTCACTCTGCTGAGGGACTCCCTCTCCTCACGTTTCACTCTGCTGAGGGACTACCTCTCCTCATGTGTCAATCTGCTGAGGGTCTCCATCACCTCATGTGCCACTTGGCTGAGGGACTCCCTCACCTCACGTGTCACTCTGCTGAGGGACTCCCTCACCTCACGTGTCACTCTGCTGAGGGACGCCTTCACCTGACGCGCCACTCTGCTGAGGGACTCCCCCACCTCACCTGTCACTCTGCTGAGGCACTCCCTCTCCTCATGTGTCACTCTGCTGAGTGACTCCCTCACCTCACCTGTCACTCTGCTGAGGGTCTCCCCCTCCTCACTTGTCACTCTGCTGAGGGGCTCCCCCACCTCACGTGTCACTCTGCTGAGGGACTCCCTCACCTCACGTGTCACTCTGCTGAGGGACTCCCTCACCTCACGTGTCACTCTGCTGAGGGACTCAACACACGTGTCACTCTGCTGAGGGACCCCCTCATCTCATGTGTCACTCTGCTGAGGGACTCCCTCTCCTCATGTGTCACTCTGCTGAGGGACTCCCTCTCCTCACCTGTCACTCTGCTGAGGACCTCCCCCTCCTCACGTGTCAATCTGCTGAGGGACTCCATTACTTCATGTGTCACTCTGCTGAGGGACTCACCTCACGTTTCATTCTGCTGAGGGACTCCCTCTCCTCACGTCTCTCTGTGCTGAGGGACTCCCCCTCCTCACGTGTCACTCTGCTGAGGGACTCCTCCTCCTCACGTCTCACTCTGCTGAGGGACTCCCTCTCCTCACGTGTCACTCTGCTGAGGGACTCTTTCATCTCATGTGTCACTCTGCTGAGGGCCTTACTTTCCTCACTTCTCACTCTGCTGAGGGACTCCCTCTCCTCACGTGTCATTCTGTTGAGGGACTCCCTCACCTCCCGTGTCACTCTGCTGAGGGACTCCCTCACCTCACGTCTCACTCTGCTGAGGGACTCCCCCACCTCACGTGTCACTCTGCTGAGGGACTCCCTCACCTCACGTGTCACTCTGCTGAGGGACTCAACACACGTGTCACTCTGCTGAGGGACCCCCTCATCTCATGTGTCACTCTGCTGAGGGACTCCCTCTCCTCATGTGTCACTCTGCTGAGGGACTCCCTCTCCTCACGTGTCACTCTTCTGAGGGACTCCCGCAACTCACGTCTCACTCTGCTGAGGGACTCCCTCACCTCACCTGTCACTCAGCTGAGGGACTCCCTCTCCTCACGTCTCACTCTGATGAGGGTATCCCCCTCCTCACGTCTCACTCTGCTGAGGGTATCCCCCTCCTCACGTCTCACTCTGCTGAGGGACCCCCTCACCTCACGTGTCACTCTGCTGAGGGACTCCCTCTCCTCACGTGCCACTCGGCTGAGGGACTCCCTCACCTCACGTGTCACTCTGCTGATGGACTCCATCACCTCACGTGTCACTCTGCTGAGGAACTCCCCCACCTCACGTGTCACTTGGCTGAGGGACTCCCTCCTCCCTCTCCTCATGTGTCACTCTGCTGTGGGACTCAACACACGTGTCACTCTGCTGAGGGACCCCCTCACCTCACGTGTCACTCTGCTGAGGGACTCCCTCTCCTCATGTGTCACTCTGCTGAGGGACTCCATCACCTCATGTGTCACTCTGCTGAGGAACTCCCCCAACTCACGTGTCACTCTGCTGAGGGACTCCCTCTCCTCATGTGTCACTCTGCTGAGGGACTCAACACACGTGTCGCTCTGCTGAGGGACCCCCTCACCTCACGTGTCACTCTGCTGAGGGACTCCCTCTCCTCACGTTTCACTCTGCTGAGGGACTACCTCTCCTCATGTGTCAATCTGCTGAGGGTCTCCATCACCTCATGTGCCACTTGGCTGAGGGACTCCCTCACCTCACGTGTCACTCTGCTGAGGGACTCCCTCACCTCACGTGTCACTCTGCTGAGGGACGCCTTCACCTGACGCGCCACTCTGCTGAGGGACTCCCCCACCTCACCTGTCACTCTGCTGAGGCACTCCCTCTCCTTATGTGTCACTCTGCTGAGTGACTCCCTCACCTCACCTGTCACTCTGCTGAGGGTCTCCCCCTCCTCACTTGTCACTCTGCTGAGGGACTCCCTCTCCTCACGTGTCACTCTGCTGAGGGACTCCCTCATCTCGTGTGTCACTCTGCTGAGGGGCTTCCTTTCCTCACTTCTCACTCTGCTGAGGGACTCCATCACCTCATGTCTCACTCTGCTGAGGGACTCCCTCACCTCACGTGTCACTCTGCTGAGGGACTCCCTCTCCTCAAATGTCACTCTGCTGAGGGACTCCCTCTTCTCACGTGCCACTCTGCTGAGGGACTCCATCACCTCATGTCTCACTCTGCTGAGGGACTCCCTCACCTCACGTGTCACTCTGCTGAGGGACTCCCTCCTCTCAAGTGTCACTCTGCTGAGGGACTCCCTCTCCTCACGTGTCACTCTGCTGAGTGACTCCATCACCTCACGTGTCACTCTGCTGAGGGACTCCCTCACCTCACGTGTCACTCTGTTGAGGGAATCCCTCTCTTCACGTGTCACTCTGCTGAGGGTCTCCCACACCTCACGTGTCACTCTGCTGAGGGACTCTCTCTCCTCACATGTCACTCTTCTGAGGGACTCCCTCACCTCACGTGTCACTCAGCTGAGTGACTCCCTCTCCTCACGTCTCACTCTGCTGAGGGTATTCCCCTCCTCACGTGTCACTCTGCTGAGGGACTCCCCCACCTCAAGTGTCACTCTGCAGAGGAACTCCATCACCTCACGTTTCACTCTGCTGTGGGACTCCCCCACCTCACGTGTCACTCTTCTGAACGATTCCCTCACCTCACGTGTCACTCTGCTGAGGGACTCCCTCACCTCACGTGTCACTCTGCTGAGGGGCTCCCCCACCTCACGTGTCACTCTGCTGAGGGACTCCCTCACCTCACGTGTCACTCTGCTGAGGGACTCAACACACGTGTCACTCTGCTGAGGGACTCTTTCATCTCATGTGTCACTCTGCTGAGGGCCTTACTTTCCTCACTTCTCACTCTGCTGAGGGACTCCCTCTCCTCACGTGTCATTCTGTTGAGGGACTCCCTCACCTCCCGTGTCACTCTGCTGAGGGACTCCCTCACCTCACGTCTCACTCTGCTGAGGGACTCCCCCAGCTCACTTGTCACTCTGCTGAGGGACTCCCTCACCTCACGTGTCACTCTGCTGAGGGACTCAACACACGTGTCACTCTGCTGAGGGACCCCCTCATCTCATGTGTCACTCTGCTGAGGGACTCCCTCTCCTCATGTGTCACTCTGCTGAGGGACTCCCTCTCCTCACCTGTCACTCTGCTGAGGACCTCCCCCTCCTCACGTGTCAATCTGCTGAGGGACTCCATTACTTCATGTGTCACTCTGCTGAGGGACCCACCTCACGTTTCACTCTGCTGAGGGACTCCCTCTCCTCACGTCTCTCTGTGCTGAGGGACTCCCTCTCCTCACGTGTCAATCTGCTGAGGGACTCTTTCATCTCATGTGTCACTCTGCTGAGGGCCTTACTTTCCTCACTTCTCACTCTGCTGAGGGACTCCCTCTCCTCACGTGTCACTCTGCTGAGGGACTCCCTCACCTCCCGTGTCACTCTGCTGAGGGACTCCCTCTCCTCACGTCTCTCTGTGCTGAGGGACTCCCCCTCCTCCCGTGTCACTCTGCTGAGGGACTCCCCCTCCTCACGTGTCACTCTGCTGAGGGGCTTCCTTTCCTCACTTCTCACTCTGCTGAGGGACTCCCTCTCCTCACGTGTCACTCTGCTGAGGGACTCCCTCACCTCCTGTGTCACTCTGCTGAGGGACTCCCTCTCCTCACGTCTCTCTGTGCTGAGGAACCCCCTCTCCTCACGTGTCACTCTGCTGAGGGACTCCCTCTCCTCACGTGTCACCCTGCTGAGGGACTCCCTCACCTCACGTGTCACTCTGCTGAGGGACTCCCTCTCCTCAAATGTCACTCTGCTGAGGGACTCCCTCTCATCACGTTTCACTCTGCTGAGGGACTCCCTCAGCACCACCTGGTGTTTCACTGCATCTCCCAGCACCTCCAGCAGGGCCCCTCCTCAAAGCTTGTCATCTGACTTGGTCGTCACAGATGCCTCCTCCCCAGCCGTTCTCCAATTGCCGGTGTGCTGGGCTGCCCCTGGCACCTCCTGCTGCGGACACATGCCCATGGAGTCACCACCAGAATGTGAGACCCTGCCTGAACTACATCCAGCAGCCGCCGAGGTGTATGTCTGGGTGGTGGAGGGACAGGTGACTGCAGTGATGCCTCTGTAGATGCACTCTCTTCCTCCTCCCCAATGTCCTGGCTCCTCTGTGGGCTGAGGGACCTTTGCACAGGGTTTCCCCTTCGGGCTTTCCCCTCTGGCACCTGTCAGTGAGAGAGGGGAGAGTGGGTGACTGTATGTGCTGTCTCTAACATGGAGGAACACATGGCCCTTAGGTTTCTGTGTGACTACATTATGCATGGACCTAACTGGATGGAGGATGCCTGCTGACCTCTCCATCTGGACAGGCTGGGTCCAGTTCCTCCCCTGCCAGTTGGTCTGGCCCCTGCTCTAACTCGGTATGGCTCAGGCCCGCAGTGGCCTCTCCACCAGCACACTGAGTGGCCTGCAGTGGGGCTACAAGGCATCGCATTATCATGTTGAATAGCTCCTCTATGCATGGGCTGCACAGATGGTGCCCTTGCCACTGAGACCCATGCCTCGCACCCATCCAGTGAGGTGAGTGTGAGCAGTTGAGGGTTCATTTCACCTGGCAGCACGGATGAGGTCATTCATCCGCTTCTGGCTCTCCAGGGCAGTCCCCTGGTGGAGGCTGTGGGCACTGAGTACCTTGCTCACACGGTTCAGCCTCCTCCTTCCATCCTCGGGATACCGGACACCCCTCCTGACCTCCACTGCATTAAGAAGAGCTTTGAGGAAAGCGTCACTGAATTTGGGGGCTGGAGCTCCCTGTGATTGGTGGGCCATCTCCCCCTTCAACAGTGGGCAAGGAGGAAGCTGATATCCAGATATGATAGCAGGGAATGCATCATCCAGCCCACCCCACCCCACCCCGCTCTGTGATAGGTCAGCAAAACTCCGCCTGCATAATTAATTAAGCCAGCACCGTGCGAGTCGGTGTGAATTCCCTCAGGCCCCAGCGATGGGAAACACTCGCGGTTTCTGCTCCCCGCCGTGGGACATGGCCCCGGATGGAACACTCAGACCACGTTCCTCCTGTCCCATGTGAGACAATGGGCCCCGCCACTGGCCCCGGTCCCACACAGTCTCCTTCTCTCCAGCCCAGGTGGTGTACTGCTCTTGAAACTCCTCCTTAAATGTACATCACCAAGTTTCCTTTGGTTTACACCGCCCTCTTCTCCGGCTGTGGACATGTACATTGGCAGCTTCATGGCTGTGTGGATGGCGTTGGCTGCCTGGACCATGTGGAGCTGCTGGCAGGTCAGTGCTGCTTTATAGATTCTTGTGTGGACGATGATCTCTACAACATCCTCCGAGGAGACAGGGGAAGTGGTCGATGTCCTCAATGTTGTGTTTCCCATTGGTGAATCGAGGACCTTGTTGCTGTACAGCCATCATTGTCAGGGTGCCCTCACCAGCTGATGCGCAGACCTTGGCGCTGTTACTCTGAAGACTCAGAGTGCGTGTGGTTCTTTGATCAGCAAGGCAGTGCCCCCTCACCCAGCGGTGTTGCCGTGGGATAGCAACGTCTGCACCAACATCACCTTCCTCGTGGTGGAGTCAATAACCGAGAAGGAAAGGGATGGGGAGAGTATGCAACTTGTAGTGATGTTGAAGAGCTCTGTGGTGCCCGTGCTGCAGCTGGAGGTGACGGTATAAGGGGTTGAAGATGTTAATATGCCGCTCTGGGAAGCTGCTGTGTCTTGCGATGGAGCAGAGTGACTGCCAATGGACACTATTGAAAACCTTGTCAAAATCAATGAAGTTAATAACAAGTGGCTTCTGATACTCTCAGCTCTGCTCCATGATGTTCCTGAGCATAAAGATCTGCTCACAGCATCATCTGGAAATCTGCCTGTTCTTCATGAAGGATGCTGTCTACTTCTGCTTTCCAGCTGTTGAGGAGCACCATGCTGAAGGCCTTGCCGGGTGCTGACAGAGGCTGTTCTATCCCTCCAGTAGTCGCTGAGCTTTCCCTCCCTCTGGCAGCTTGATGATTACTCCTCACCTCCAGCCACCTGCAACACCCTCCACAGTTCAGATCTTGTTATACAGGGCATTGGTGAGGCCACGTCTCGAACACTGTGCAGTTTTGGTCTCCTTATTTAAGGAAGGATGTAAATGCATTGGAGGCGGTTCAAAGGAGGTTTACTAGATTGATACCTGGAATGAGTGGGCTGTCGTATGAGGAAAGGTTGGGCAGACTGGGCTTGTTTCCACTGGAGTGTAGAAGAGTGAGAGGTGACTTGATTGAAGTATACAAGATCTTGAACAGTATTGACAAGGTGGACGTGGAAAGGATGTTTCCTCTTGTGGGTGAGTCCAGAACTAGGGGGCACTGTTTTAAAATTAGGGATCAGAGATGAGGAGAATTTTTCTCTCAGAGGGTTGTGCGACTTTGGAACTCTCTGCGTCAGAAAATGGTGGAGGCAGGGTCATTGAATATTTTTAAGGTGGAGGCAGATAGATTCTTGTTCAGGGGTAGATGGGAATGTGGAATTCGAAACACTAACGGATTAACCATGATCTTATTGAATGGGGCAGCAGACGCAAGGGGCTGAATAGCCGACTTCTGCTCCCATTTCATATGTTCATGGCCTGAACTTAACCCTCAGGGTACACTGAGGTTGCCGCATGGGAGTGGATGTAAAACGCCTTCCGGCCAGTCAGCATAAAACACCCTGAGGAAGGCTCAGCACTGCCAGTGGGGGTGGGGAGAGGGCAGACACCAGCTTCACCGTGGGTGCTGGGGAGAGCCTCCAGTGATCTACAAATACTAAAAGAAAGCACAAAAATGCTGCAAAAATGTCCATGCAGCACAATCAAGCACCTGAAAGCAGACCTCATAAAAAAACAGTCCCCAGATATTTCTTTTTACTTTAAATCCTAACGGAGATTTCATTCTGATCTTTGATGAGTTTGGAGCAAAAATGTAAAGCCCGCCTAGCCGATTGACCCATCTCCCAACCGCAACATTGGGTGGGCCACAAAAACCCCTGACCATCAGGCTGTTAATTGACTTAACTTTCGGTGGGCGTAACTCCGACTGTTGCACGCTCCTACCAAACGAAATATCACACAATGACGTCAGGGCGCTCGCCTGATCTTGCGCCCATTTGGGTCGGGCACGCGCCTTGGTCGCAAAATTTGGACAAATATGTTCATATGAGCTGTGTTGTGATGGTGATCTTGCCATGTTCCAGCAGCTCTGCTGGTATCTTGCTGATCCCAGGAACCTTGTTGTTCTTTAGGCTCTTGGTGGAACATTGGAGGTTGGATCTGGAAATTTCTTCCAGGTTGATGTTCAGTTGCTGAGGTGCGGTGCTGGGTACCTGGGGCTGGGCTGGGCTGGTTGAGAATCTCCCGAAAGTGTTCCACCGCCTTGTCTCCTGCTCCTCATCCAGCAATGGAACCCTGCTGTCCTGGCCTTTGATTGGTCCAGTGGTGTTGCATCTTGAGCCAGTCAGTTCCTGTAAGCAAAAACAGAATTACCTGGAAAAACTCAGCAGGTCTGGCAGCATCGGCGGAGAAGAAAAGAGTTGACATTTCGAGTCCTTATGACCCTTCAACAGAACTAAATAAAAATAGGAGAGGGGTGAAATATAAGATGGTTTAAGTTGGGGGCGGGGGGGCGTGGGGGGAGAGAAGTGGGGGGGTGGGGGTGGTTATAGGGACAAGCAAGCAGTGATAGGAGCAGATAATCAAAATATGTCACAGATAAAGGAACAAAGAGGTGTTGAAGGTGGTGATATTATCTAAGAGAATGTGCTAATTAAGAATGGATGGCAGGATACTCAAGGTACAGCTCTAGTGGGGGTGGGGTGGAAAGACTGACCGGGCATTACAGGTATAGATTTAAAAATAATGGAAATAGGTGGGAAAAGAAAAATCTATATAAATTATTGGAAAAAAGAAAAGGGAGGGGGAAGAAACGGAAAGGGGGTGGGGATGGACGAGGGAGTTTACGATCTAAAGCTGTTCAATTCAATATTCAGTCCGGAAGGCTGTAAAGTGCCTAGTCGGAAGATGAGGTGCTGTTCCTCCACTTTGCGTTGGGCTTCACTGCAACGCAGCAAGCCACCATGGACGTCCAATCCCTCTACACCTCCATCCCCCACCAGGATGGACTGAGGGCCCTTAGCTTCTTCCTCGAACAGAGGCCCGAACAATCCCCATCCACCACTATTCTCCTCCGTCTGGCTGAACTTGTTCTCACACTGAACAATTTCTCCTTTAACTCCTCTCACTTCCTCCAAATAAAAGGTGTGGCTATGGGTACCCGCATGGGCCCCAGTTCTGCCTGTCTCTTTTTGGGGTATGTGGAACATTCCTTGTTCCAGTCCTACTCCGGCCCCCTCCCACAAATCTTTCTTCGGTACATCGATGATTACTTCGGTGCTGCTTCATGCTCTCATCGGGACCTGGAAAAATTGATTAATTTTGCTTCCAATCTCCACCCCTCCATCATTTTCACATGGTCCATCTCTGACACTTCCCTTCCCTTCCTTGACCTCTTTGCCTCAATTTCTGGTGATAAACTGCCGGCCAATATCCATTACAAGCCTACCGACTCCCACAGCTACCTCGACTACAGCTCCTCACACCCCGCTTCCTGTAAGGACTCCATCCCATTCTCTCAGTTCCTTCGCCTCCGTCGCATCTGTTCTGATGACGCTACCTTCAAAAACAGTTCCTCTGATATGTCCTCCTTCTTCCTTAACCGAGGATTTCCACCCACAGTCGTTGACAGGGCCCTCAACCGTGTCCGGCGCATCTCCTGCGCATCCACCCTCACGCCTTCTCTTCCCTCCCAGAAACATGATAGGGTCCCCCTTGTCCTCACTTATCACCCCACCAGCCTCCGCATTCAAAGGATCATCCTCCGCCATTTCCGCCAACTCCAGCATGATGCCACCACCAAACACATCTTCCCTTCACCCCCCCTGGCGGCATTCCGTCGGGATCGTTCCCTCCGGGACACCCTGGTCCACTCCTCCATCACCCCCTACTCCTCAACCCCCACCTATGGCACCTCCCCATGCCCACGCAGAAGATGCAACACCTGCCCCTTCACTTCCACTCTCCTCACCGTCCAAGGGCCCAAACACTCCTTTCAAGTGAAGCAACATTTCACTTGCATTTCCCCTAACTTAGTCTACTGCATTCGTTGCTCCCAATGCGGTCTCCTCTACATTGGAGAGACCAAACGCAAACTGGGCGACCGCTTTGCAGAACACCTGCGGTCTGTCCGCAAGAAAGACCCAAATCTCCCTGTCGCTTGCCATTTTAACACTCCACCCTGCTCTCTTGCCCACATGTCTGTACTTGGCTTGCTGCATTGTTCCAGTGAAGCCCAACGCAAACTGGAGGAACAGCACCTCATCTTCCGACTAAGCACTTTACAGCCTTCTAGGCTGAATATTGAATTCAACAACTTTAGATCTTGAACTCCCTCCTCCATCCCCACCCCCTTTCTGTTTCTTCCCCCTCCCTTTTGTTTTTCCAATAATTTATATAGATTTTTCTTTTCCCACCTATTTCCATTATTTTTAAATCTATACCTGTAATGCCCTGTCAGTCTTTCCACCCCACCCTCACTAGAGCTGTACCTTGAGTGTCCTACCATCCATTCTTAATTAGCACTTTTCTTAGATAATATCACCACCTTCAACACCTCTTTGTTCCTTTGTCTGTGACATCTTTTGATTATCTGCTCCTATCACTGCTTGTTTGTCCCTACAACCACCCTCCCCCCACTTCTCTCTCCCCCCCACCCCCAACTTCTCCCCACCCACCACACCCCCCCCGTCCCTCCCCAAACCCGCCCCCCACCCCCCACCCCCCCCCCCCCCAACCAGCCACCTTAAACCAGCTTATATTTCACCCCTCTCCTATTTTCACTCAGTTCTGCTGAAGGGTCATGAGGACTCGAAACGTCAACTCTTTTCTTCTCCGCCGATGCTGCCAGACCTGCTGAGTTTTTCCAGGTAATTCTGTTTTTGTTTTGGATTTCCAGCATCCGCAGTAGTTTTTTGTTTTTAGTTCCTGTAAGCTCCTGTTCAACATCTCAGAGTTGCTTCCGATTTGCTGCTACGTTTTAACTCTATCCACCCTTGTTTGTCTCTCTTGCAGCTCCTCTTCATGGTTTTATCCAATGTTCTGTACTTCTCATCACCTTGTCTTTGTTCAACATTCTTTTCCTGGTCCCTCTTGCTCTTTTCCAGCTTTCTTTCATCAGTAAGCTTCCCTGTTGGGTCAGTGATCCACTGCTCTTTATTGGTTCCTCTCCTGTGCTGATCAGTGAGATGTGGTGGCCAGACTGAGGGCAAATCAGTGGTGAGTGGCTGATGATCCTGTCCTCTGGGCAGGAAGAATGCCACACCTATGGAGCCAGCCTCATACTCAACAGATGCTTATCAGTGTTGAAGTCAGTAAACTATCACATCATCACCTCCAGATTCCACACAAGGGATGCCAAAGTCACTGTCCTGCAGCTTTTTGCAGCAACAGAGACAGTCACAAAGGGGGAGAGGAATTGTAGCACACGTGTGCTGAGGGACCCAGCTATTTTCAAGCTACTGATCAGTGACCTCAACGCTGAGTTCAATGACAACTGGCAAAGGCTGAGCAGTATGACCGGGTCTCTCAGTATACTCAGTGGAAAGAGTGGGTGTTTGCTCACCTTCTATAACAGCAGTGGGTTCAGCATTGGGAATAAATTCTTCAAACACAAGGACATCCACAAAATGACATGGAGGTCTCCAGGTGGTAACACCTAGAATGATATATGCATCAGTAGCATATGGGGGTCATCCCTGCAAGATGTCTGGACATGTGGAGATGCTGATGTGGGATCTGACCACCAGCTCTGTGTTAGGCAAGACCCAGCAGATGCTGAAGAAGGCAGGGACAGCCATTTGCAGTGAGGAAAGTGAAGAATAAGGAGATGTTAGACAGCTTCCAGCCCGCCCTCTCCAACAGATTCAAAATATTCCAATCACTGGGCAACATTGAGGAACAGAGGCAAATCTTCAAAAGAGTGATTAAGGAACAAAGTGGTAATGTGACAGGAGTAGTAATCCAGAGGCTATGCTGCAGGGACATGGCTTCAGTTCCATCATGGCAGCTAGTGGAACTTCAGTTCAATTCATTAATCAACCTGGAATATATTCAGACCAGGATTTTCAGGTTGGCGGGTGGGTGCGATTAGCGGGCCTGGGGTCAGCCAGGAAATGCCCGCCACCCACAATCTGCCAATGAAGGCCTGCCCAGCATGAAACACAGCTCCCCAATGGTCTGGGAGAGCCAGGCAGGGTGAGTGCCTGTCAGCCACCGGGTCCAATGGTGACTCAGCAGCTGGTTTAAAACAGCCCAGGCAGCCCCTTGAAGAACTGGAAGTCTCCTCTGACCTTCCAATGTTCAAGTATCAAGTTGAGTGCGGCTGGACACAGCAGGCAGGAGGGCAGGTCAGGTGGGCACTCGGCCCCCCCCGCTTTCCGGATCAATGCCTCACCACCCTCCTGGAGGAGGTGGCTGCCAGGAGGGACACCCTTGTCCCCAGTGATGGGAGAAGGGGGCTACTGCGCCTCACAAAGAGGGCATGGGAGGAGGTGGCAGCCTGGGTGAGCAGCCATGATGTGGTGCAGCGCATAGGGGTGCAGTGCCAGAAGCGCTTCAATGACCTGCTGCGCTCAGGAAGGGTGAGTACCGTGTTGGCATGGGTCAGTGTGCAGAAGTGTTAAGATGTGGCTGTCCCCGGTGGACCTCGGGTGCTGGAGTCTGAGTGTCAACTATCAATCACAACGGAACTGGCCAAGGGGGTGAGTCCTGGCTTCTTGGACTGAGTGCCTTGCGGCTCGAGGGCCACGATTCGGATGTGCCCTGCCAGGTGCTCCTCAGGTGGGGTTGGCCAGGCTGCAATGGTGCTGCAGGCAGAGAGTGGACTAATCAATGCTCCTCTGTCCTTTCAGGAGAATACGAGCCATAACCAAGCAGAGAGGGCACGTACAGGCAGAGGTTCGCCCACCCTTCTGCTGCTCAGCGGGTTTGAGCAGTAAGTCCTCGTGCTGGAGAGCCAGCACGCTCCCCATGCAACCGGGCATGGAGATGCTGGGGTGTCAGACGAAGGTAAGGGCGCAGTGCACAGAGGTGAGGCTTTCGGGTTGTGCAACCATTCTAGTGCAGTCTCTTCATTGATGGGAGCCTCGAACCTGGTGTCCCCATTGATAATTGGAAGACGAGGGCACCATGATGCCGATCTCCATTGTCTCACCAGGGTCCTGGCATGCACAGTGATAGGGTGAACACTTAAACTAATGACATGTCCTCGCTCTCCCCTTTTAGATTCACCAGCACACACTCGCTCTCTGGACCCCGTAGGGCCACCCCTGATGCTAGAGGATCAACGGGCTTCCCTGTCACCTGCATCACACCCGCTCTCTGAAGCAGGTACCAGCGCAGATACCAGCACCTCAGTGGGCATTAGATTGGCGGCTGGTATCTTGGTGCACATTGGTGAGGGCACTTCACACTCACTTGAGGTGCAGGCGGAGGCAGAGGGTGCCCAGGGCGCCGGCTGTCGGAGGACTGCTGGGGAGCAGGCCGATGCTCAGTTGAACAAGAACAAAGAACAAAGGAAAGTACAGCACAGGAACAGGCCCTTCGGCCCTCCAAGCCTGTGCCGATCATATTGCCCGTCAACTAAAACATTTTGCACTTCCGGGGTCCGTATCCCTCTATTCCCATCCTATTCATGTATTTGTCAAGCTGCCTCTTAAACATCACTATCGTACCTGCTTCCACCACCTCCTCTGGCAGTGAATTCCAGACACTCACTACCCTCTGTGTAAAAAACTTGCCCCGTACATATCCTCTATAGTTTTCTCCTCTCACCTTAAATCTGTGTCCCCTAGTAATTGACTCTTCCACCCTGGGAAAAAGCTTCTGACTATCTACTCTGTCCGTGCCACTCATAATTTTGTAAACTTCTATCAAGTTGCCCCTCAATCTCCGTCACTCTAGTGAGAACAATCCGAGTTTCTCCAACCTCTCCTCATAGCTAATAACCTCCAGACCAGGCAGCGTCCTGGTAAACCTCCTCTGCACCCTCTCCAACGCCTCCATATCCTTCTGGTAATGAGGTGACCAGAATTGCACGCAATATTCCAAGTGTGGCCTAACCAAGGTTCTATACAGCTGCAGCATGGCTTCCCAGCTTTTATACTCAATACCCCTGCCAATGAAGGCAAGCATGCCATATGCCTTCCTGACTACCTTATCCACCTGCGTTGCCACTTTCAGTGACCTGTGGACCTGTACACCCAGATCCCTCTGCCCGTCAATGCACTTAAGGGTTCTGCCATTTACTGTATAATTCCTGCCTGTATTAGACCTTCCAAAATGCATTACCTCGCATTTGTCCAAATTAAACTCCATCTGCCATTTCTCCGCACAAGTCTCCAACCGATCTATATCCCGTTGTATATGTTAATGATTCCAACGTGATGATAACATTAAATTTGCTTTGGTTCTGATGGTCTGAGTATACTTCACAATTTTTCTTTCTGGTGCAGGGTATGCCAGTATGTAATGCTGGAAGCGAGGGGCTTGTGGAGCTGTGTCAACATCCCCTTCCTCCAGTGGGTCCCCTCTTGTCAGTGCCAGATAGTGGTACTGACACCCGCTCTGGGGGGTGTTGGAGTGCTCCCCCTGAGCGGTCCAGGCACTGGAAGTGCATCTTGAGGAGACCGATTGTTCTCTCCACCACAGCCCTTGTGGTGCCGTGGCTCCTATTGTACTGCTGCTCAGCTTCTGTTCTTGGATGGTGGAGAGGCGTCATGAGCCACCTTCTGAGGGGATCGCCCTTGTCACCCAGCAGCCATCCATCAAGCCAGGCTGGAGCACTGAAGAGCCCCGGCACCTGAGAGTGTCTGAGGATGTGGGCATCATGGAAGCTGGCTGGGTACCTTGCACAGACTTGCAGAATCTACATCCTGCGATCACAAACTATCTGCATGTTCATGGAGTGGAAACTCTTCCTGTTGACGAAGGCACCGGGCTCACCTGCTGGTGTCTTGATAGCCACATGTGTACAGTCTATAACACCCTGGACGTGGGGGAAGCCAGCAATGGCCGCGAAGCCTCTGGCTTGCCTGGTCCCAATGGAAGTGGATGAAGGTCAATGCATGCCTGAACAGAGCGTCTGTAACCTGCTTGACACAAGTGTGGACAGCTGATTGGGAGACTCCACACAGATCCCCCACTTTTTAAAATTTATTCACAGGATGTGGGCTTCGCTGGCTGGGCCAGCATTTATTACCCATCCCTAGTTGCCCTTGAGAAGGTGGTGATGAGCTGCCTCAGACAGTCGGGGACAGGGTTGAGCACAAGACCAGTTATCATGCAGCCATGTTGCTGCAGTCCATGTGGTGTAGGTACACCCACAGCGCTGTTGAGGGATGGAGTTCCAGGATTTTGACCCAGCAACAGTGAAGGAACAGCAATATATTTCCAAGTCAGGATCTAATTGTCATGGGAGCTGGCTGGGTACCTTGCACAGACTTGTAGAATCAGCATCCTGTGATCACACACTATCTGCACATTCATGGAGTGGAAGCTCTTCCTGTTGACGAAGGCACCGGGCTCACCTGCTGGCGCCTTGATAGCCACATGTGTACAGTCTATAACACCCTGGACGTGGGGGCACCTGCAGACCCCTGGAAAGAGCCAGAGGCATAGGAGCTGAAGGCCACTGTGACCTTCAGTGCCACTTGCATGGGGTGTCCACCCACACAGTCGGAGATGATCTCAGGCCTGTTCACCTGTCAAATGGAGGTCACGGTCTCCCTGGAGAGGCAGAGCCTCCTTCAGCACTGCACCTCGGACATAGTGAAGTAGCTGCATCACCGCCTGTAAACCCTGGGAGCAGGATAGTGGCGTCTCCTATGGCCCCTTCCGCTTTGGGCTGCTCTTGGCCCCATACCCCCTTGTGCCAGTGCCTGTCCTCCCACAGGTCCCTCCCCCAGAAGCTGCATTGGGACACCTGGCCTCCTCTCCCTTCTGCCCCTCTCTTCCTCCTCAGAGGAGATGCCTCCAGCAGAGACCACAATCCCCACTCCCAGGGTAAGGGAAGGCTGTCTGATACCTGGAAGGGTCCACACGGTCTGAATCATCCGGGGGCCTGGCAGAGAGCAATGAGGCCTGAAATGAAGCCTGGAAATTATATCAATGAAGCCCCGAACAGAGATGAAGCTGCCAAGTACAAATAAGCAGCCAGCAGAAAACTGTCTCCCAAACTCCAGACTACCCTCACTGGCAATGCTGCTGACCCTTTTTATCCTGCTCGTGGATGAGGTTTAGCAAATTGTCGGATGCCAACCTGCCTGTTTTGCCCATGTGAAGAGTGCAAAATAACATGAGTGATGAAAATTCCAGCTTAACTGCCTTTTTAAAGGCCTTAACTGGCTTTGTAATTAACAGTGTGCACCTGTCGACCAAAATATCACACAAGTGCGCGATGACGTTGGCACGCTCATCCGATGCCATCACACGCTAATTTATGCTCGAAAGAGTTGGGCGTGCGCCCGCTCAGCGAAAACTTCAGCCCATTAAGATAGCCACTATAATGATGGCCACCAAACCATCACCGATTATTGTAGCCCCCATCTGGTTCAGTATCATCCACGAGGGAAGAGCCTCCACGCGCACCGACTCTCACTGGGGTCCCGGTTCAACACACACTGACTCTCACTGGGGTACAGTTCAACACACTGACATGCATTGGGGTACAGTTCCACACACACAAACTCTCACTGGGATACAGTTCAACACACTGAATGCACTGGGGTACAGTTCCACACGCACTGACTCTCACTGGGGTACAGTACACACACACTTATTCTCACTCACACACACTGACTCTCACTGGGATACTGGACCCACACACACTGACTCTCACTGGGGTACAGTGCCACACAGACTGACTCTTACTAGGGTAATGGTCCCACACACACTGACTCTCACTGGTGTATGGGTTCCACACACACTGACCCTCAATGGTGTACGGGTTCCATGCACATTCCCTGTCACTTGTACGGGTTCCACTCACACGGACTCTAACTGGGGTACAATTCGACACACACTGACTGTCACTGGGGTACAGATCCACACATGCTGACTCTCACTGGGGTACAGTTCCATACGCGCTGAATCTCACTGGGGTACAGTTCCACAAACACTGACTCTCACTGGGATACAGTTCCGCACACGCTGACTCTCACTGAGGTACAGTTACACACACGCTGTCTCTCACTGGGTACAGTTCCATACATACTGACACTCACTGGGGTACAGTTCCAAACACACTGACTCTAACTGGGATACAGCTCCACACACACTGATTCTCACTGGGATACAGTTCAATACACGCTAACACTCACTGGGATACAGTTCCACACACAGACTCTCAATGGGGTACAGTCACACGCAAATTGACACTCACTGGGGTACAGTTCCACACACGCTGACTCTCACTGGGATACAGTTCCACACATATCTACTCTCACTGGGATACTGTTGCACACACACTGACTCTCACTGGGATACAGTTCCACACACGCTGACTCTCACTGGGGTATATTTCCACACACACTGACTCTCACTGGGGTACGGGTCCCAGACACACTAACGCTCACTGGGGCACAGTTCCACACACGTTGACACACACTGGGGTATAGTTCCACATACACTGACGCTCACTGGGGTACAGTGCCACACATGCTGACTCTCACTGGGCTACAGTTCCACACACACTGACTGTCACTGGGGTACAGTTCCACACCTGCTGACTCTCACTGGGGTACAGTTCCACACACATTGACTGTCAGTGGGGTACAGTTCCACACCTGCTGACTCTCACTGGTGTACAGTTCCAAACACACTGACTCTAACTGGGATACAGCTCCACACACACTGACTCTCACTGGGATACAGTTCCACACACGCTGACTCTTACTGGGATACAGTACCACAAACGCAGACTCTCACTGGGATACAGTCCTTACACACTAACGCTCACTGAGATACAGTTCCACACACGCTGACTCTTACTGGGATACAGTACCACAAACGCAGACTCTCACTGGGATACAGTCCTTACACACTAACGCTCACTGAGATACAGTTCCACACAGGCTGACTCTCACTGGGGTACAGTTCCACACACACTGACTCTCACTGGGATACAATTCCACACACACTGACTCTCACTGGGATACAGATCCACACACGCTGACTCTCACTGGGTACAGTTCCACATATACTGACACTCACTGGGGTACAGTTCCAAACACACTGACTCTAACTGGGATACAGTTCCACACACACTGACTCTCACTGGGATACAGTTCCACACACACTGACTCTCACTGGAATACAGTTCCACCCACGCTGACTCACACTGGGTTACAATTCCACACACGCTGACTATCACTGGAATACAGTTCCACATACACTGACTCTCACTGGGGTACTGGTCCCACACACACTGACTCTCACTGGTGTATCGGTTCTACACACACTGACCCTCATTTGTGTACAGGTTCCATGCACACTCACTGTCACTAGTAAGGCTTCCACTCACATGGCCTCTCACTGGGGTACGGGTTCCACAAACACTGACTCTCACTGGGGTACGGGTTCCACACACACTGACTTTCACTGGGGTACAGTTCCATACACACTGGCTCTCACTGGGGTACAGTTTCATACACAATGACTCTCACTGTGGTACAGTTCCACACACACTGACTCTCACTGGGGTACAGTTCCACACACACTGACTCTCACTGGAGAACAGTTCCACATACACCGACTCTCACTGGGGTACATTTCCACACACACCGACTCTCATTGGGGTACATTTCCACACACACCGACTCTCACTGGGGTATGGGTTCCACGCACACCGGCTCTCACAGGGGTAAGTTCCACACACACTAACTCTCACTGGGGTACAGTTCCACACATGCTGACTCTCACTGGGGTATAGTTCCACACACGCTGGCTCTCACTGGGTACAGTTCCACACACACTGACTCTCATTGGGGTACAGTTCCACACACATTGACTGTCACTGCGATGCAGTTCCGCACATGCTGACTGTCACTGGGATACAGTTCCACAAACGCTGACTCTCACTGGGATACAGTTCCACACACGCCGCCTCTCACTGGGATACAGTACCTTACACACTGACACTCACTGGGGTACAGTTCAACACACACAGATTCTCAATGGGGTACAGTTACTCACAAAATGACACTCACTGGGGTACAGTTCCACACACACTGACTCTCACTGGGATACAGTTCCACACACATTTACACTCACTGGAATACAGTTCCACACACGCTGACTCTCACTGGGGCACAGTCCCACACACACTGACTCTTACTGGGGTACTGGTCCCACACACACTGACTCTCACTGGTGTATGGGTTCCACACACACTGACCCTCGCTGGTGTACGCGTTCCATGTACACTCACTGTCATTTGTACGGGTTCCACACACATGGACTCTTACTGGGGTACAATTCGACAAACACTGACTGTCAGTGGGGTATGTGTTCCATAAATGCTGACTCTCACTGGGGTACGGATTCCACAAACATTGACTCTCAGTAGTGTACAGGTCCCACACAAACTGACTTTCAATGGGTTACAGTTCCATACACACTGACTCTCACTGGGGTACAGTTCCACACACGCTGACTCTCACTGGGATACAGTTCCACACACACTAACGCTCACTGGGTTACAGTTACACAAACGGTAACGCTCACTGGGATACAGTTCCACACACACTGACTCTCACTGGGATACAATTCCACACACGCTAACTCTCACTGGGATACAGATCCACACACACAGGCTCTCACTTGGGTACAGTTCCACATACACTGGCACTCACTGGGGTACAGTTCCACACACACTGACTCTCACTGGGGTAGAGTTCCACACACACTGTCTCTCACTGGGGTACAGTTCCACACACACTAACATTCACTGGGATACAGTTCCACACGTGCTAACGATCACTGGGATACAGTTCCACACACGCTGACTCTCACTGGAGTTCAGTCCCACACACGCTGGCTCTCAATGGGATACATTTCCACACACGCTGGCTCTCACTGGGTACAGTTCCACACACACTGCCACTCACTGGGGTCCATATCCACACACACTGACTCTCACTGGGCTACAGTTCCACACACACTGACTCTCACTGGGGTACAGGTCCACACACACCGGCTCTCACTGGGGTAAGTTCCACACAAGCTGACTCTCACTGGGGTACAGATCCACACACACCGGCTCTCACTGGGGTACAGTTCCACATACACTGGCTCTCACTGGGGTACAGTTCCACACACACTGACTCTCACTGGGGTACAGTTCCGCACACACTGACTCTCACTGGGGTACAGTTCCGCACACACTGACTCTCACTGGGATACAGTTCCACACACGCTAACGATCACTGGGATACAGTTCCACACACACTGGCTCTCACTGGGATACAGTTCCACACACGCTGGCTCTCAATGGGTACAGTTCCACACACACTGACACTCACTGGGTTACAGTTCCACACACGCAGACTCTCACTGGGATACAGTTCCTTACACACTGACACTGACTGGGGTTCCGTTCAACACACACAGACTCTCAATGGGGTACAGTTACACACAAATTGACACTCACTGGGGTACAGTTCCACACACGCTGACTCTCACTGGGATACAGTTCCACACACATGTACACTCACTGGGATACAGTTCCACACACGCTGACTCTCACTGGGGCACAGGCCCACACACACTGAATCTCAACGGGTTACAGATCCACACACACTGACTCTCACTGGTGTACAGTGCCACACACACTGACTCTTACTGGGGTACTGGTCCCACACACACTGACTCTCACTGGTGTATGGGTTCCACACACACTGACCCTCACTGGTGTACGGGTTCCATGCACACTCACTGTCACTTGTACGGGTTCCACACACATGGACTCCTACTGGGGTACAATTCGACACACGCTGACTGTCAGTGGGGTATGTGTTCCATACATACTGACTCTCACTGGGGTATGGATTCCACAAACATTGACTTCAGTAGTGTACAGGTTCCACACAAACTGGCTTTCAATGGGGTACAGTTCCATACACACTGACTCTCACTGGGGTACAGTTCCACACACGCTGACTCTCGCTGGGGCACAGTCCCTCACACACTGAATCTCAACGGGGTACAGTTCCACAATCAATGACTCTCACTGGGGTACAGTTCCACACACACTGACTCTAACTGTGGTACAGTTCCACACACGCTGACTCTCACTGGGATACAGTTCCACACACGCTGACTCTCACTGGGATACAGTTCCACACACACTAACGCTCACTGGGTTACAGTTACACAAACGGTAACGCTCACTGGGATACAGTTCCACACACACTGACTCTCACTGGGATACAATTCCACACACGCTAACTCTCACTGGGATACAGATCCACACACACAGGCTCTCACTTGGGTACAGTTCCACATACACTGGCACTCACTGGGGTACAGTTCCACACACACTGACTCTCACTGGGGTAGAGTTCCACACACACTGTCTCTCACTGGGGTACAGTTCCACACACACTAACATTCACTGGGATACAGTTCCACACGTGCTAACGATCACTGGGATACAGTTCCACACACGCTGACTCTCACTGGAGTTCAGTCCCATACACGCTGGCTCTCACTGGGATACATTTCCACACACGCTGGCTCTCACTGGGTACAGTTCCACACACACTGCCACTCACTGGGGTCCATATCCACACACACTGACTCTCACTGGGCTACAGTTCCACACACACTGACTCTCACTGGGGTACAGATCCACACACACCGGCTCTCACTGGGGTAAGTTCCACACAAGCTGACTCTCACTGGGGTACAGATCCACACACACCGGCTCTCACTGGGGTACAGTTCCACATACACTGGCTCTCACTGGGGTACAGTTCCACACACACTGACTCTCACTGGGGTACAGTTCCGCACACACTGACTCTCACTGGGGTACAGTTCCGCACACACTGACTCTCACTGGGATACAGTTCCACACACGCTAACGATCACTGGGATACAGTTCCACACACACTGGCTCTCACTGGGATACAGTTCCACACACGCTGGCTCTCAATGGGTACAGTTCCACACACACTGACACTCACTGGGTTACAGTTCCACACACGCAGACTCTCACTGGGATACAGTTCCTTACACACTGACACTGACTGGGGTTCCGTTCAACACACACAGACTCTCAATGGGGTACAGTTACACACAAATTGACACTCACTGGGGTACAGTTCCACACACGCTGACTCTCACTGGGATACAGTTCCACACACATGTACACTCACTGGGATACAGTTCCACACACGCTGACTCTCACTGGGGCACAGTCCCACACACACTGAATCTCAATGGGTTACAGATCCACACACACTGACTCTCACTGGTGTACAGTGCCACACACACTGACTCTTACTGGGGTACTGGTCCCACACACACTGACTGTCACTGGTGTATGGGTTCCACACACACTGACCCTCACTGGTGTACGGGTTCCATGCACACTCACTGTCACTTGTACGGGTTCCACACACATGGACTCCTACTGGGGTACAATTCGACACACGCTGACTGTCAGTGGGGTATGTGTTCCATACATACTGACTCTCACTGGGGTATGGATTCCACAAACATTGACTTCAGTAGTGTACAGGTTCCACACAAACTGGCTTTCAATGGGGTACAGTTCCATACACACTGACTCTCACTGGGGTACAGTTCCACACACGCTGACTCTCGCTGGGGCACAGTCCCACACACACTGAATCTCAACGGGGTACAGTTCCACAATCAATGACTCTCACTGGGGTACAGTTCCACACACACTGACTCTAACTGTGGTACAGTTCCACACACGCTGACTCTCACTGGGATACAGTTCCACACACGCTGGCTCTCACTGGGTACAGTTCCAAACACACTGACACTCACTGGGGTACAGTTCCACACACGCAGAATCTCACTGGGATAGAGTTCCTTACACACTGACACTCACTGGGGTACCATTCAACACAAACAGACTCTCAATGCGGTACAGTTACTCACAAATTGACACTCACTGGGGTACAGTTCTACACACGCTGACTCTCACTGGGATACAGTCCCACACATATTTACACTCACTGGGATACAGTTCCACACACGCTGACTCTCACTGGGGCAGAGTCCCACACACACTGAATCTCAACGGGGTACAGTTCCACACACACTGACTCTCACTGGGGTACAGTTCCACATACACTGGCTCTCACTGGGGTACAGTTCCACACACACTGACTCTCACTGGGGTACAGTTCCACACACACTAACGCTCACTGGGATACCGTTCCACACACGCTAACGATCACTGGGATACATTTCCACACACGCTGACTCTCACTGGGGTATAGTTCCACACACACTGACACTCACTGAGGTACACTTCCACACATGCAGACTCTCACTGGGATACAGTTCCATACACACTGATACTGACTGGGGTTCCGTTCAACACACACAGACTCTCAATGGGGTACAGTTCCACACACATTTACACTCACTCGGATACAGTTCCACACACGCTGACTCTCACTGGGGCACAGTCCCACACACACTGAATCTCAACGGGGTACAGTTCCACACACACTGACTCTCACTGGGGTACAGTGCCACACACACCGACTCTTACTGGGGTACTGGTCCCACACACACTAACTCTCACTGGTGTATGGGTTCCACACACACTGACCCTCACTGGTGTACGGGTTCCATGCACACTCACTGTCACTTGTACGGATTCCACACACATGGACTCTTACTGGGGTACAATTCGACACACACTGACTGTCAGTGGGGTATGTGTTCCATACATACTGACTCTCACTGGGGTATGGATTCCACAAACATTGACTTCAGTAGTGTACAGGTTCCACACAAACTGGCTTTCAATGGGGTACAGTTACATAACACACTGACTCTCACTGGGGTACAGGTCCACACACGCCGACTCTCACTGGGATACAGTTCCACAAACACTGACTCTCACTGGGGTACATTTCCACAAACGCTGACTCTCACCAGGATACAGTTCCACACACGCTAACGCTCACTTGGAAACAGTTCCACACACGCTGACTCTCACTGGGGTACAGTTCCACACACACTGACTCTCACTGGGATACAGATCCACACACACAGGCTCTCACTGGGGTACAGTTCCACATACACTGGCACTCACTGGGGCGCGGTTCCACACACACTGACTCTCACTGGGGTACAGTGCCACACACACTGACTCTTACTGGGATACTAGTACCACACACACTGACTCTCACTGTGGTACAGTTCCACACACGCTGGCTCTCACTGGGATACAGTTCCACACACGCTGGCTCTCAATGGGATACAGTTCCACACACGCTGGCTCTCACTGGGTACAGTTCCACACACACTGACACTCACTGGGTTACAGTTCCACACACGCTGACTCTCACTGGAGTACAGTTCCACACACACTGACTGTCAATGAAGTACAGTTCCACAGAAATTGACACTCACTGGGGTACAGTTCCACACACGCTGACTCTCACTGGGATACAGTTCCACACACATAGACTCTCACTGGGATACAGTTCCACACACGCTGACTCTCACTTGGATAGAGTTCCACACACGCTGACTCTCACTGGGGTACAGTTCCACACACACTAACGCTCACTGGGATACAGTCCCACACACGCTAACGATCACTGGGATACAGTTCCACACACGCTAACGATCACTGGGATACAGTTCCATAAACGCTGGCTCTCACTGGGATACAGTTCCACACACGCTGGCTCTCACTGGGTACAGTTCCACACACACTGACACTCACTGGGTTACAGTTCCAAACACACTGACTCTCACTGGGTTACAGTTCCAAACACACTGACTCTCACTGGGATACAGTTCCACACACACTGACTCTCACTGGAATGCAGTTCCACCCATGCTGCCTCTCACTGGGATCCATTTCCACACACGCTGACTCTCACTGGAGTACAGTTCCACACACACTGACTCTCAATGAAGTACAGTTCCACAGAAATTGACACTCACTGGGGTACAGTTCCACACACGCTGAATGTTACTGGGATACAGTTCCACACACGTAGATTCTCACTGGGATACAGTTCCACACACGCCGACTCTCACTGGGATAGAGTTCCACACACACTGACTCTCACTGGGGCACAGTCCCACACACACTGACTATCACCAGGGTACAGTTGCACACACACTGACTCTCACTGGGGTACGGGTTCCACACAAACTGACACTCACTGGGGTACAGTACCACACGCACTTACTCTCACTGGGATACTGGTTGCACACACACTGACTCTCACTTGGGAACAGATCCATTCACACTGACTCTGACAGGGGCACGGTTTCCAGGCATACTGACTCTCACTGGGGTATGGGGTCCACACACACCGGTTCTCACTGGTGTACAGTTCCAAATACACTGACTCTCACTGGGGTACTGGTCCCACACACACTGACTCTCTCTGGTGTATGGGCTCCACACACACTGACCCTCACTGGTGTACAGTTTCCACACACACTCACTGTCACTTGTACAGGTTCCACTCACATGGACTCTAACTGGGGTGCAATTCGACACACACTGACTGTCACTGGGGTATGTGTTCCACACACACTGACCCTCACTGGGGTACGGGTTCCACACACACTGACTTGCACTGGGGTACAGTTCCATACACACTGGCTCTCACTGGGGTACAGTTTCATACACAATGACTCTCACTGGGATACAGTTCCACACACACTGATTCTCACTGGAATACAGTTCCACATACACCGAGTCTCACTGGGGTACATTTCCACACACACCGACACTCACTGGGATACATTTCCACCCACACCGACTCTCACTGAGGTATGGGTTCCACACACACCGGCTCTCACTGGGGTACACTTCCACAAACACTGGCTCTCACTGGGGTACAGTTCCACACACACTGACTCTCACTGGGGTACAGTTCCACACACGCTGACTCTCACTGGGTTACAGTCCCACACACACTAACGCTCAATGGAATACAGTTCCACACACGCTAACGATCACTGGGATACAGTTCCACACACGCTGACTCTCACTGGAGTACAGTTCCACACACGCTGGCTCTCACTGGCTACAGTTCCACACACACTGACACTCACTGGGGTACAGTTCCACACACACTGACTCTCACTTGGGTACAGTTCCACACACGCTGACCCTCACTGGGGTACAGTTCCACACACGCTGACCCTCACTGGGGTACAGTTCCACACACACTAACGCTCACTGGGATACAGTTCCACACACGCTAACGATCACTGGGATACAGTTCCACAAATGCTGAGTCTCACTGGGGTACAGTTCCACACACGCTGGCTCTCACTGGGATACAGTTCCATACACGTGGGCTCTCACTGTGTACAGTTCCACACACACTGACACTCACTGGGGTACAGTTCCAAAACTACTGTATCTCACTGGGATACAGTTCCACACACACTGACTCTCACTGGAATGCAGTTCCACCCACGCTGCCTCTCACTGGGATACATTTCCACAGACGCTGACTCTCACTGGAGTACAGTTCCACACACACTGACACTCAATGAGGTACAGTTCCACACAAATTGACACTCACTGGGGTACATTTCCATACACGCTGACTGTCACTGGGATACAGTTCCGCACACGCTGACTCTCACTGGGATACAGTCCCACACACGCTGACTGTCACTGGGATACAGTTCCACACACACTGACTCTCACTGGGTTACAGAGCCACACACACTGACTCTCACTTGGGAACAGATCCACGCACACTGACTCTGACTGGGGCACGGGTTCCAGGCATACTGACTCTCACTGGGGTATGGGTTCCACACACACCGGCTCTCACTGGTGTACAGTTCCACATACACTGACTCTCACTGGGGTACTGGTCCCACACACATTGACTCTCACTGGTGTATGGGTTCCACACACACTAACCCTCACTGGTGTACAATTTCCATGCACACTCACTGTCACTTGTACGGGTTCCACTCACATGGACTCTAACTGGGGTGCAATTTGACACACACTGACTCTCACTGGGGTATGTGTTCCACACACACTGACTCTCACTGGGGTATGGGTTCCACAAACACTGACTCTCACTGGTGTACGGGTTCCACACACACTGACTTTCACTGAGGTACAGTTCCAGACACACAGACTCTCACTGGGGTACGGGTTCCACAAACACTGACTCTCACTGGGGTACGGGTTCCACACACACTGACTCTCACTGAGGTACAGTTCCACACACACTGAATATCACCAGGGTACAGTTCCACACACACTGACTCTCACTGGGTTACAGTGCCACACACACTGACTCTCACTGGGGTACAGTTCCACACACACTAACGCTCACTGGGATACCGTTCCACACACGCTAACGATCACTGGGATACATTTCCACACACGCTGACTCTCACTGGGGTATAGTTCCACACACACTGACACTCACTGAGGTACACTTCCACACATGCAGACTCTCACTGGGATACAGTTCCATACACACTGATACTGACTGGGGTTCCGTTCAACACACACAGACTCTCAATGGGGTACAGTTCCACACACATTTACACTCACTCGGATACAGTTCCACACACGCTGACTCTCACTGGGGCACAGTCCCACACACACTGAATCTCAACGGGGTACAGTTCCACACACACTGACTCTCACTGGGGTACAGTGCCACACACACCGACTCTTACTGGGGTACTGGTCCCACACACACTAACTCTCACTGGTGTATGGGTTCCACACACACTGACCCTCACTGGTGTACGGGTTCCATGCACACTCACTGTCACTTGTACGGATTCCACACACATGGACTCTTACTGGGGTACAATTCGACACACACTGACTGTCAGTGGGGTATGTGTTCCATACATACTGACTCTCACTGGGGTATGGATTCCACAAACATTGACTTCAGTAGTGTACAGGTTCCACACAAACTGGCTTTCAATGGGGTACAGTTACATAACACACTGACTCTCACTGGGGTACAGGTCCACACACGCCGACTCTCACTGGGATACAGTTCCACAAACACTGACTCTCACTGGGGTACATTTCCACAAACGCTGACTCTCACCAGGATACAGTTCCACACACGCTAACGCTCACTTGGAAACAGTTCCACACACGCTGACTCTCACTGGGGTACAGTTCCACACACACTGACTCTCACTGGGATACAGATCCACACACACAGGCTCTCACTGGGGTACAGTTCCACATACACTGGCACTCACTGGGGCGCGGTTCCACACACACTGACTCTCACTGGGGTACAGTGCCACACACACTGACTCTTACTGGGATACTAGTACCACACACACTGACTCTCACTGTGGTACAGTTCCACACACGCTGGCTCTCACTGGGATACAGTTCCACACACGCTGGCTCTCAATGGGATACAGTTCCACACACGCTGGCTCTCACTGGGTACAGTTCCACACACACTGACACTCACTGGGTTACAGTTCCACACACGCTGACTCTCACTGGAGTACAGTTCCACACACACTGACTGTCAATGAAGTACAGTTCCACAGAAATTGACACTCACTGGGGTACAGTTCCACACACGCTGACTCTCACTGGGATACAGTTCCACACACATAGACTCTCACTGGGATACAGTTCCACACACGCTGACTCTCACTTGGATAGAGTTCCACACACGCTGACTCTCACTGGGGTACAGTTCCACACACACTAACGCTCACTGGGATACAGTCCCACACACGCTAACGATCACTGGGATACAGTTCCACACACGCTAACGATCACTGGGATACAGTTCCATAAACGCTGGCTCTCACTGGGATACAGTTCCACACACGCTGGCTCTCACTGGGTACAGTTCCACACACACTGACACTCACTGGGTTACAGTTCCAAACACACTGACTCTCACTGGGTTACAGTTCCAAACACACTGACTCTCACTGGGATACAGTTCCACACACACTGACTCTCACTGGAATGCAGTTCCACCCATGCTGCCTCTCACTGGGATCCATTTCCACACACGCTGACTCTCACTGGAGTACAGTTCCACACACACTGACTCTCAATGAAGTACAGTTCCACAGAAATTGACACTCACTGGGGTACAGTTCCACACACGCTGAATGTTACTGGGATACAGTTCCACACACGTAGATTCTCACTGGGATACAGTTCCACACACGCCGACTCTCACTGGGATAGAGTTCCACACACACTGACTCTCACTGGGGCACAGTCCCACACACACTGACTATCACCAGGGTACAGTTGCACACACACTGACTCTCACTGGGGTACGGGTTCCACACAAACTGACACTCACTGGGGTACAGTACCACACGCACTTACTCTCACTGGGATACTGGTTGCACACACACTGACTCTCACTTGGGAACAGATCCATTCACACTGACTCTGACAGGGGCACGGTTTCCAGGCATACTGACTCTCACTGGGGTATGGGGTCCACACACACCGGTTCTCACTGGTGTACAGTTCCAAATACACTGACTCTCACTGGGGTACTGGTCCCACACACACTGACTCTCTCTGGTGTATGGGCTCCACACACACTGACCCTCACTGGTGTACAGTTTCCACACACACTCACTGTCACTTGTACAGGTTCCACTCACATGGACTCTAACTGGGGTGCAATTCGACACACACTGACTGTCACTGGGGTATGTGTTCCACACACACTGACCCTCACTGGGGTACGGGTTCCACACACACTGACTTGCACTGGGGTACAGTTCCATACACACTGGCTCTCACTGGGGTACAGTTTCATACACAATGACTCTCACTGGGATACAGTTCCACACACACTGATTCTCACTGGAATACAGTTCCACATACACCGAGTCTCACTGGGGTACATTTCCACACACACCGACACTCACTGGGATACATTTCCACCCACACCGACTCTCACTGAGGTATGGGTTCCACACACACCGGCTCTCACTGGGGTACACTTCCACAAACACTGGCTCTCACTGGGGTACAGTTCCACACACACTGACTCTCACTGGGGTACAGTTCCACACACGCTGACTCTCACTGGGTTACAGTCCCACACACACTAACGCTCAATGGAATACAGTTCCACACACGCTAACGATCACTGGGATACAGTTCCACACACGCTGACTCTCACTGGAGTACAGTTCCACACACACTGACTCTCACTTGGGTACAGTTCCACACACGCTGACCCTCACTGGGGTACAGTTCCACACACGCTGACCCTCACTGGGGTACAGTTCCACACACACTAACGCTCACTGGGATACAGTTCCACACACGCTAACGATCACTGGGATACAGTTCCACAAATGCTGAGTCTCACTGGGGTACAGTTCCACACACGCTGGCTCTCACTGGGATACAGTTCCATACACGTGGGCTCTCACTGTGTACAGTTCCACACACACTGACACTCACTGGGGTACAGTTCCAAAACTACTGTATCTCACTGGGATACAGTTCCACACACACTGACTCTCACTGGAATGCAGTTCCACCCACGCTGCCTCTCACTGGGATACATTTCCACAGACGCTGACTCTCACTGGAGTACAGTTCCACACACACTGACACTCAATGAGGTACAGTTCCACACAAATTGACACTCACTGGGGTACATTTCCATACACGCTGACTGTCACTGGGATACAGTTCCGCACACGCTGACTCTCACTGGGATACAGTCCCACACACGCTGACTGTCACTGGGATACATTTCCACACATACTGACTCTCACTGGGTTACAGAGCCACACACACTGACTCTCACTTGGGAACAGATCCACGCACACTGACTCTGACTGGGGCACGGGTTCCAGGCATACTGACTCTCACTGGGGTATGGGTTCCACACACACCGGCTCTCACTGGTGTACAGTTCCACATACACTGACTCTCACTGGGGTACTGGTCCCACACACATTGACTCTCACTGGTGTATGGGTTCCACACACACTAACCCTCACTGGTGTACAATTTCCATGCACACTCACTGTCACTTGTACGGGTTCCACTCACATGGACTCTAACTGGGGTGCAATTTGACACACACTGACTCTCACTGGGGTATGTGTTCCACACACACTGACTCTCACTGGGGTATGGGTTCCACAAACACTGACTCTCACTGGTGTACGGGTTCCACACACACTGACTTTCACTGAGGTACAGTTCCAGACACACAGACTCTCACTGGGGTACGGGTTCCACAAACACTGACTCTCACTGGGGTACGGGTTCCACACACACTGACTCTCACTGAGGTACAGTTCCACACACACTGAATATCACCAGGGTACAGTTCCACACACACTGACTCTCACTGGGTTACAGTGCCACACACACTGACTCTCACTGGGGTACGGGTTCCACACAAACTGACACTCACTGGGGTACAGTACCACACGCACTTACTCTCACTGGGATACGGGTTGCACACACACTGACTCTCACTAGGGAACAGATCCACACACACTGACTCTGACTGGGGCACGGTTTCCAGGCATACTGACTCTCATTGGGGTATGGGTTCCACACACACCGGCTCTCACTGGTGTACAGTTCCACAAACACTGACTCTCACTGGGGTACTGGTCCCACACACACTGACTCTCACTGGTGTATGGGTTCCACACACACTAACCCTCACTGGTGTACAGTTTCCATGCACACTCACTGTCACTTGTACGCGTTCTACTCACATGGACTCTAACTGGGGTGCAATTCGACACACACTGACTCTCACTGGGGTATGTGTTCCACACACACTGACTCTCACTGGGGTAGGGGTTCCATAAACACTGACTCTCACTGGGGTACGGGTTCCACACACACTGACTTTCACTGAGGTACAGTTCCATACACACTGACTCTCACTGGGGTACAGTTCCACATGCAGTGACTCTCACTGGGATACAGTTCCACACACACTGACTCACACAGGGGTACATTTCCACACACACTGACTCTCACTGGGGTACAGTTCCACACACACACTGACTCTCACTGGGGTATAGTCCCATACACATTGACTCACACCGAGGTACCAATTCCACAATCACTCAGTCGCACTGACGTACAGTACCACACACACACTCACTCTCACTGGGGTACCGTGTTCTATGCTCACTACGTCTCACTGTGGTACAGTCGTACTTGCTCTAAGTTTGAGCGGTAGCACCTAATCCCACTGTGCTCTCCGGTCATGCAGTGTACCTGTGTGTTTGTAATGTCAGTCTTGCTTGACCTTACCTGAGTCACAGGTAAATGTGCGGGAGGTGTCATCGTTGAAGATAAGACCGACTGCCTGGCGCTTTGTGTCCTTCGGTAAGCGGGTAATATTCTTCACATTGCTGATTTCCGTGACCTAACAACAGGGGGTGACAGGAGAATTTATCATTGGGAAGATGGGAATGGCAGAGAAACTGTTGACATTCTTTGAGCCTGTCTTCATGGAGAGGGGTGCACAAAACCTTCCAGTAATATTCGAGAAGCAATAGACTAGCAACACTGAGGAAGTGAAAACAAATATTATTGATAAGAATGGAGGGAGGGAGAAAATGGAGTAATACTGACCCGTTAGTCTGACATCAGCAGTAGGGGAACATGCTAGATTATATTATAAAGCATGTGAGAACAGGGTACTTAGAAAATAATGGAGACTGGCCAGAGTCCACAGGAAATTATGAAAGGGAAGTTACGTTTAACAAGCGTGTTGGAGTTTTTTGAGGATGTTACTCACAGGGTAGATAAGGGGGAACCAGTGGATGTGGTGTATTTGGATTTTCAGAAGGCTTTCAATAAGGTCCCACACAGGAGGTTAGTAAACAAAATTAGAGCACATGGGATTGGGAGTAACATATGTGTATGGATCGAGAACTGGTTAATGGACAGAAAACAGCAAGTAGGAATAAATCGGTCATTTTCGGGAGGGAAGGCTGTGACTATTGGGGTACCTCAAGGATCAGTGCTGGGGCCACAAAACTAGGCAAGAATGAGAGTTGTGAGGAGGATGCAAGGAGGCTTCAAGGTGATTTAGACAGGCTAAGTGAATGGGCAAGAACTTGGCAGATGGATTATAATGTGGAAAACTGTGAAGTTATCCACTTTGGTAGAAAAAACCGAAAGGCAGAGTATTTCTTTATGGTGAGAGTGTTGATGTCCAAAGGGACCTGGGTGTCCTTGTTCATGAATCACTGAAAGCTAACATGCAGGTGCAGCAGGTAATTAGGGAGGTGAATGTTATGTTGGCCTTCATCACAAGGGGATTTGAGTACAAGAGTAAAGATGTCCTGGTGCAGTTGTATAGAGCCTTGGTGAGACTGCACCTGGAGTATTGTGCACAGTTTTGGTCTCCTTATCTAAGGAAGGATACACTTGCCATGGAAGGAGTGCAGCGGAGGTTCATCAGACTGATCCCTGGGATGGCAGGATTGTCCTGTAGGAGAGATTGAGGAAGCTGGGCAAGAGTTTTGAAGAATGAGAGATGATCTCATTGAGGCAAAATTCTTCCAGGGCTTGACAGGGTAGATGCTGGAAGGTGAGAAGGTGAGAAGGAGTTGGGGATAGGTGGAAAGAGTTGGGTACAGGTGAGAAAGAGTGTGGGACACCTCTCATTCTTCTGAACAGAATAGAGGCCCAGTCTCTTCAATCTCTCTTGTTAGGATAATCAGGAATCAGTCTGGCGGTGGGAGAGACTGAGAGACACAAAGAGAGAAAGAGACAGAGTTAGAGAGACAGAGGCAGAGAAAGAGACAGAGAGAGGGAGAGAAAGTGAAGCACAATGAGGGAGAGAAAGAGAGACAGAGATAGTGAGGCAGAGAGATCAGAGAGAAAGACATAGACAGAGAGAGAAAGAGAGGGAACAGGGTTTTGTAGTTCACATTGAAGTCCTGATTTTGGGATGGGGTCTGTGTTGTCAACATGCACAGGTGAACAGGAGGCGGGAGCTCCACCCACATTACCACATCAGGAGCCAATCCCAGGGCTGCCGCTGAGGGAGTCATCCAGTTACTCTGGTGGACGAGTCATAGTGCCAGTTGCTTACACCCAGCTGTGATATGAAAAGGCACCTGGGCAGCGATTCGCCAGCTACAAGCTAGAAGCAGGAAGGATGGGGGCACAGG
The DNA here is from genome assembly GCF_964194155.1 of Cetorhinus maximus. Lineage (NCBI taxonomy): Eukaryota > Metazoa > Chordata > Chondrichthyes > Lamniformes > Cetorhinidae > Cetorhinus > Cetorhinus maximus. Next base: position 105,620 of record NW_027596668.1, read on the forward strand.
TGAGTAGGTGTGAGGACACAGGTGAGAAAGAGTGCGGGGAGCAGGTGAATAGGTGTGAGGACACAGGTGAGAAAGAGTGGGGGGAGCAGGTGAGTAGGTGTGAGGGTACAGGTGAGATGGAGTGAGGGGGGCAGGTGAGTAGGTGTGAGGACACAGGTGAGAAAGAGTGGGGGGAGCGGGTGAGTAGGTGTGAGGGTACAGGTGAGATGGAGTGAGGGGGGCAGGTGAGTTGGTGTGAGGACACAGGTGAGAAAGAGTGGGGGGCAGGTGAATAGGTGTGAGGACACAGGTGAGATGGAGTGAGGGGGGCAGGTGAGTAGGTGTAAGGACACAGGTGAGAAAGAGTGGGGGGGACAGGTGAGTAGGTGTGAGGACACAGGTGAGAAAGAGTGGGGGGGCAGGTGAGTAGGTGTGAGGACACAGGTGAGATGGAGTGAGGGGGGCAGGTGAGTAGGTGTAAGGACACAGGTGAGAAAGAGTGGGGGGGGCAGGTGAGTAGGTGTGAGGACACAGGTGAGATGGAGTGAGGGGGCAGGTGAGTCGGTGTGAGGACACAGGTGAGAAAGAGTGGGGGGGGAGCAGGTGAGTAGGTGTGAGGACACAGGTGAGATGGAGTGAGGGGACAGATGGGAAGGAGTGATAGCACAGGTAAGAAGAGTGAGGGACATGTGAGAAGGATTGAATGAACAGGTGAGAAGGAGTGTGGGAACTGGTGGAAAGGAGTGAGGCTACAGGTGAGAAAGACTGGGGAACATGTGAGAAGGAGTGAGTGGGCAGGTAAGAAAGATTGGGGACAGGTGAGAAGGAGTGAGGGCATAGATGAGAAAAAATGGGGGACAGATGAGAAGGAGTGAGGGTGCAGGTGAGTATGAATGAGGAGACAGGTCAGAATGAATGGAGGGCAGATGAGCAGGAGTGGGGGACAGGTGAGGCAGGATGGGCGACAGGTGAGAAAGTATGGGGGCAGGCGAGAAAGTGTGGGGGACAGGCGAGAAAGTGTGGGGGGCAGGCGAGAAAGTGCAGGGGACAGGTGAGAAAGCATGGGGGACACTTGAGAAAGCATTGGGGACAGGTGAGAAAGTGTGGGGGACAGATGAGGAAGTGTGGGGGACAGGTCAGAATGAATGGTGGGCAGGTGAGACAGAGAGAGGCAACAGGTGAGGATGAGTGATGGGACAGTTGAGAAGGAGTGAGGGCAGAGGTGAGAGAGAGTGAGGGCACGGGTGAGAATGAGTGAGGGGAGAAGTGAGAGAGAGGGCACATGTGAGAATAGCGAGGGGAGAGGTGAGAGAGAGTGAGGGCACAGGTGAGAATGAGTGAGGGCAGAGGTGAGAGAGAGTGAGGGCACGGGTGAGAATGAGTGAGGGGAGAAGTGAGAGAGAGCGAGGGCACAAGTGAGAATGAGTGAGGGGAGAGGTAAGAGAGAGGGCACATGTGAGAATAGCGAGGGGAGAGGTGAGAGAGAGTGAGGGCACAGGTGAGAAGGAATGGGTGACAGGCAAAAAGGGCTGGGGGACCGGTGAGAAAGATTGGGGACAAGTGAGCAAGTGTGGGATACAGTTGAGAAAAGTGAGGGGACAGGTCAGAAGGTGTGAGGGGACAGGTCAGAAGGTGTGAGGGGACAGGTGAGAAGGAGTGGGGGACAGGTGAGAAGGAGTGGGGGACAGGTGAGAAGGAGTGGGGGACAGGTGAGAAGGAGTAGGGGACAGGTGAGAAGGAGTGGTGGACAGGTGAGAAGGAGTGGGGGACAGGTGAAAAGGAGTGGGGGACAGGTGAGAAGGAGTGGGGGACAGGTGAGAAGGAGTGGGGGACAGGTGAGAAGGAGTGGGGGACAGGTGAGAAGGAGTAGGGGACAGGTCAGAAGGTGTGAGGGGACAGGTGAGAAGGAGTGGGGGACAGGTGAGAAGGAGTAGGGGACAGGTGAGAAGGAGTGGGGGACAGGTGAGAAGGAGTGGGGGACAGGTGAGAAGGAGTAGGGGACAGGTGAGAAGGAGTGGGGGACAGGTGAGAAGGAGTGGGGAACAGGTGAGAAGGAGTGGGGGACAGGTGAAAAGGAGTGGGGGACAGGTGAGAAGGAGTGGGGGACAGGTGAGAAGGAGTGGGGGACAGGTGAGAAGAATGGGGACAGGTGAGAAGGAGTGGGGACAGCTGAGAAGGAGTGGGGGACAGGTGAGAAAGAGTGGGGGACAGGTGAGAAGGAGTGGGGGACAGGTGAGAAGGAGTGGGGGACAGGTGAGAAAGAGTGGGGGACAGGTGAGAAGAATGGGGACAGGTGAGAAGGAGTGGGGGACAGGTGAGAAGGAGTGGGGGACAGGTGAGAAGGAGTGAGTGGACTGGTGAGAAAGAGTGGGACACAGGAATGAGAAGACAGGTAAGAAAGAATGAGGGACAGGTCAGAAAGATTGGGGGAAGGTGAGGAGGAGTGGAGGGATAGGTGAGAAAGCATAGGGGACATGTGAGAATAGTTAGGGGACAGGTGAGAAGGAGTATGGGAGGAGGTGAGGTGGACTGAGGAGGCAGGTGAGAGGGAATTGGGGAACAGGCGAGAGGTAGTGGGAGACAGGTGAGAAGGAGTGGATGACAGTTGAGATGAGTGAGGGGACAGGTGAGAAGGCGTGTCAAAATGGGTGAGAAGGGGTGGGGGGACAGGTGAGAACAAGAACTAGGAGATTCCACAGATTCACAACCCTTTGAGAAAAGTAATTCCTCCTTATCTCTGACTTATATCAACCACTCCTTAGTCTAAAACTATGGCTTCTCATTCTAGAATGCCCCACAAGGGGCAACATCTGCTCCACGTCTACTTTGTCTATCCCCTTTAGCATCTTATATACTACAATTAGATCTCCTCTCATCCTTCTACAGTCTAGCAAGTATAGGCCTAAACTGCTCAATCTCTCCTCTTAAGACAAGCCCCACACCTCTGGAATCAATCTAGTGAACCTCCTCTGAACCACCTCCAATGCAACTACATCCTTCCTCAAGTAAGGGGACCAAAACTGTGTACAGTACTCCAGGTGCGGTCTCACCAATGCCTTGTACAGTTGCAACAACACTTCCCTATTTTTATACTCTATTCCTTTAGCAATAAATGCCAAAATTCCATTTGCCCTCCTTATTACCTGCTGTACCTGCATACTAGCTTTCAACGATTCATGCACGAGGACACTCAGATCCCTCTGCACTGAAGCATTCTGAAGTTTCTCTCCATTTAAATAAGTCGCCTTTTTATTCTTCCGACCAAAATGGATAACCTCACACTTATCCACGTTAAACTCCATCTGCCAAATTTTGGCCCATTGACCTAACCTGTCCATATTAATTTGTAAATTTCTTATTTCTTCATTGCAACTTACTTTCCCACTTATTTTGGTTTCATCTGCAAATTTAGCTATAGTACCTTCTATTCCTGAATCCAAGTCATTAATATAGATTGTAAATAGTTGGGGCCCAAGGACCGAACACTGTGGCACCCCACTAGTTACAGCTTGCCATGCAGAAAAAGACCCATTTACCCCGACTTTCTGCTTTCTGTTGGTTAGCCAATCCTCTATCCAAGTGTAAGAATCTGGAGATATCGTCAGAGAGGAATGCCAAGTTGCACAGAATAATGGGAGAGATAGACAGTGCTAGGTCAAGGAACAATATGTTAATAGTTGGGTTCAGTGTAAGGTGTAAGTAACAAAGTGTAAACTAGAATTACTGTGCATATATGTGAATGGTTGAAGAGTGAAGGAGTGATGTGGCAGTATTGATTAAGGAGAGCTTTGCAGTGCTAGAGAGAAAGGATATCCCTGGGGGGTTAAAGGCAGAATCGATTTGGCTAGCGATCAGATACAAAAAGGGGCAATTACATTGCTTGGTGTAGTCTACTGGCCACCCAACAAGTGGGGAGGATGTAGAGGAACAAATTTGCAAGGAAATTACAGAGAGGTGTAAACATTATACAGTAGTTATAATGGAGGACTTTACACTACTACTATCCCAGTCTATATCCAGATAATTAAAGGGCAGAGAGGGGCAAGCGTTCCTAGAGTGTGTTCAGGAAAATTTCCTAAGCAGTATGTTTCCAGTCCAATGAGAAAGGAAGCACTGCTCGACCTGGTTCTTGGGAATGAGGTGGGTCAAGGGGATCAAGTGTCAATGGGGGAACATTTAGGGAACAGTGTTCACTGTATCATAAGGTTTAGGCTTACTAGGGAAGTGGACACATAAGAATATAAAGTAAGAAAAATTAACAGGGGGCAACCAACTTCAATGGGGTAAGAACAGATTTGGGCTGAATAAATTGGAGTCAAAGGTTGGTAGGAAAATCAATAACTGAACAATGGACTACCTTTAAACAAGAGATAGTTTAGGCACAGAAGGGGTAAGGGTCAGGGTGAGGGTCAGTGTGTGGGTCAGTGTGAGGATCAGTGTGTGGGTGAGTGTGAGGGTCAGTGTGAGGGTCAATGTGAGGTTTGTCATGAAAATATAATAATTCTCACAATATTACTGTGATTTATTGTAAAGGTGGGTCAGTAGTAGGGTTTGGATAGTTGCTCTCTGTGCATGTACATGTATGTGGGATTTAATTGAATTGGAGACAGGCGGTCTGGAGGCTTTGAGTCATCAACAAGATAGGTTTCAAAAGCTAAATACGTAAACATGGCTGATGTTTTAGAAGGTAAGGAGTGAGGAAAATTTGCATTTATAGATAAATTAGGTTAGTTTGAATTGCAAAGAGATGGTGAGATGTTACACCTAGCCAGGAGAAGCTAAGCCAAACGGTATGTTTATTTTTCCAAAAGGATACTGATAATATAAATCGTTTCATAGTACTAATTTTATGAGAAAGGTAAAGTTCCAAAGACATTTTGGAACAATGGGATTTGCATTAAAAAGGGAGAAGCATGTATAAAGGAGATAAGGCTATGTGTAAGAGGAGAAGGCATTCTAAGATCTAACATAAGTGTGAAAAGCCTCCAGCCTCAGTGCGCCAAGTTGTTGTTTACAGGAACTGAAGCTGAGAAAACTCATTTTGAATTGTGTTGCTTTGCCTGGGTCTGCTTACATCTAATTGTTTTTACTGTTACCTTAATGGAGGTGTAACTGGGAGCCTGATTAATTAGCGGTTTTAGAAGTTATTATAGAAGTAATTTGTAGATCTACATATGTGCTCGAAATCTTTTCTTTTCCTAATGTTTAATTTAGTTATCTAAAACCTTCTGAATTCATCGTAGTCTTATTAATTCTGAATTCAGAGCACACATCTCGAAATAAAATACAAATTGTGAAACAGCTGTGACCGCTTGATTATTTGCCACGTCATAACAGGGTCAGCGGGAGGGTCAGTGTGTGGGTCGGTGTGTGGGTCAGTGTGTGGGTCAGTGTGAGGGTCAGTGTGAGGGTCAGTGCGAGGGTCAGTGTGTGGGTCAGTGTGTGGGTCAGTGTGTGGGTCAGTGTGTGGTTCAGTGTGTGGGTCAGTACGAGGGTCACTGTGAGGGTCACTAGTGAGCGTCCGTGAGAGGGTGGGTGTGAGGGTGAGTGGGAGGTGAGTGTGGCAGTGAGTAAGGGGCTGAGTTACAGGGTCAGTGTGTGGGTCAATGTGTGGGTCAATGTGTGGGTCAGTGTGTGGGTCAATGTGTGAGTCAGTGTGAGGGTCAGTGCATGGGCCAGTGTGAGGGTCAGTGCATGGGTCAGTGTGAGGGTCAGTGTGAGGGTGAGTGCATGGGTCAGTGCGTGGGTCAGCGTGAGGGTCAGTTCATGGGCCAGTGTGAGGGTCAGTGTGTGGGTCAGTGCGTGGGTCAGTGTGTGAGTCAGTGTGAGGGTCAGTGTATGGCTCGGCGTGAGGGTCAGTGTGAGGGTCAGTGTGTGGATCAGTGTGAGGTTCAGTTCATGGGTCAGTGTGAGGGTCAGTGTGAGGGTCAGTGCATGGGTCAGTGCGTGGGTCAGTGTGAGGGTCAGTGTGAGGGTCCATGTTTGGGTCAGTGTGTGGGTCAGTGTGAGGGTCACTAGTGAGCATCCATGAGAGGGTGGGTGTGTGGGTGAGTGGGAGGTGAGTGTGGCAGTGAGTAATGGGCTGAGTTTCAGGGTCAGTGTGAGGGTCAGTGTGTGGGTCAGTGTGTGGGGCAGTGTGAAGGTCAGTGCGAGGGTCAGTGTGAGGGTCACTAGTGAGCATCTGTGAGAGAGTGGGTGTGAGGATGAGTGGGAGTTGAGTCTGGTATTGAGTAAGTGGCTGAGTTTCAGGGTCAGTGTGTGGGTCAGTGTGAGGGTCTGTGTAAGGGTCAGTGTGTGGGTCAGTATGAGGGTCAGTGTGAGGGTCAATGTGTGAGTCAGTTTGAGGGTCAGTGTTGAGTCGGCGTGTGGGTCGGCATGAGAGTCGGTGTGTGGGTTGGTGTGTGGGTCGGTGTGTGGGTCAATATGTGTGTCAGTGTGAGGGTCAGTGTGAGGGTCAGTGTGAGAGTCAGTGTGTGGGTTGGTGTGAGGATTAGTGTGAGGGTCAATTTGTGTGTCAGTGTGTGGGTCAGTGTGTGGGTCAGTGTGAGGGTCAGTGTGTGGGTCAGTGTGAGGGTTAGTATGAGGTTCAATGGGTCACCCTGGCCTTTACCTTGGGACTCCCTCTGAGATTGGCTGTTTTCTCGTCTGGATATTTCTCTAGTCTTCGGGGTCCTTTGCTTGATGATTTTTTAAAGATGAGCCAGCACCGTCGGTAGATCTGAAAGGAGAACCAAAGAGTGTGAGGGAACATCAATAAGGAGCTGATCCTCTTGATTCAGCACAGGGTATACACAGAGAACATGTCTCAGTCCAAAAAAGACTCAACTCAAAGACCCGGCTCAGGGTGGGAATGACCTTGCAGCCTCTTCACCCCAATTCCTATGCCCGGTCTTGCTGGACTGGGTGAGAGCGTCAACCTGAGTGAGTGTGTGACCACGTGGGTGTGTAAATGTGCATGTGAGAGTGCTAGTATGATTATGAATTTGTGATATATAAGAATCAAAAGGCAGACTATTACTTAAATGGAGAGAGGCTCCAAAAAAGTGCAGCACGGAGGGATCTGGGTGTTCTTGTGCATGAAACACAAAACGTTAGCATGCAGGTGCAGCAAGTAATTAAGGCGGCTAATGGGATTTTGGTCTGTATCACTAGGGGGTTGGAGTTTAAAAAAAGCAAGTCTTGTTAAAACTGTACAGTGTGTTGGTGAGGCCACACCTGGAGCACTGTGCGCAGTTTTGGTCCCTGTATTTAAGAAAGGATATACTGGCATTGGAAGCAATTCAGAAGAGATTCACTAGGCTGATTCAAGAATGGCTAAACAGATTAAGCCTTTATTCATCAGAGTTTAGATGAATGAGGGGTGATCTTTTTGAAACGTACAAGATTCTGAGGGGGTTTGACAGGGTAGATGTCGAGAAGATGTTTCCACTAATGGGGGAATCTTGAACTAGGGGACATAGTTACAGAATAAGGGGGCAGTCATTTAAAAGTGAGATGTGAAGGAATTTCTTCTCTCAGAGGGTAATGAATGTCTGGAATTCTTTCATTTTCAGACAGCATGTCACAGGAGGGAAAATGGGCAGAACACTCAAAAAGAAAAAAGTTTTTAAAAAACGTGAAGTTGAAGACTGACAAGACACTGAGATGCCCTTGTTGAGAGAGATTAAAGAATTATGTGGAAATTATTGGAGTGCAGAGATCCTGATAGAAGGTCACAAGACACATTTTAAGTAAGATACTGGAGCAGCAGTTTCAGTTCTTTCAGATACAGAACCATGGTTAAACATCCTACAAAAAGCTACACGGACCAAGAGGAACAGATCCGAAGGTTCTGGGGAACTAACAGCTACTTTAAAGCACAGAGAGAAAATACTTAGTGAAGTACTGTACATAGCTCAAGATGAGAGTTGTTCGCTCTTAAGTAGAGAGTCGTGTATAGAATTGAATCCAACCACAGAATGTGATAAATAAAGAATGGTGAAGGTCAATTGGGAGACTTCAGAATAGAATTCCTGAAGTTGTTGACAGGATTGGGAAAGTTGAGAACAGTGCATTGTATCACACCAAGCTCTGAAGTGAAACCAATATCCTTATGTACACCCAGAAAGGCTGCACACCCATTATTTCCAAAGGCAAAGAAAGAGATTGACTCAGATCTCAGTAAGACAAGGAATAATTTCACTTGTAAATGATCCAGCGAGTTGGTGCTCGGGAATGGTTAGGGTTCCAAAGCCAAATGGCTCCATTAGGATCTCACAACTAAATAAAGTTGTGGAAAGAGACGTCCATCCAATGGAATGAGTGGATGAGAGTTTAGCTAAAATAGGGAAGAGCTCAATATTCTCTAAATTAGACACTAACAGTGGATTCTGGACAATAGCACTAGAAGACCAGTCTGAGCTTCTCATGCCGTTCAGAGCGCCATTTGGAAGATTCTATTTTAACAGATTACCCTTTGGAATAATATTTGAACCAGAGATCATTCAACAAATTCTATCAAATCTTTTAGAAGGCTTACACGGAGTTGGTTGTCACATGGATGACCTATAGAGACATGGGTCCACTCGAGCTGAGCATGACATGGGAGTGAGAGCAATGCTGAGAAGACTACAAGAGGCAGGATTGACACTCAACAGCAAGGAGGGGTTTTCACCGCCAACAATCGGGGTTCGTGGTCACATAGTGAGTGCATCAGGAATAAAGGATGATCTACTGAAGAGCAGAGTCATTGAAGAATTTACAGCTCCAAGGGCACTACAGAGACACAAAGGTTCACTGGAATGTTAAATCCAGTAACAAAAATTCTTTAAAAATAGCGGAGTTCAACGAGCCATGACCAATTGTTACGACAGGACAAGGAATGGTGTTGGGAAGAGGCACATCAGAAATCATTACAGAAAATCAAGGATAGGTTAAGGTCATCAGAGATATTAGCACCTTATGTTCTGGAGTTACCTACAATTATCACAGCAGACACATTGTCTATTGGTATAGGGCCAGTACTTTTTTCTTTATTCATTCACGGTATGTGGGCTTCGTTGGCTGGGCCAGCATTTATTGCCCATCCCTAGCTGCCCTTCAGAAGGTGGTGGTGAGCTGCCTTCTTGAACCACGCAGTCCATGTGGTGTAGGTACACCCACAATGCTGTTAGGGAGGGAGTTCCAGGATTTTGACCCAGTGACAGTGAAGGAACGGCGATATATTTCCAAGTCAGGATGGTGAGTGGCCTGTAGGGGAACTTCCAGGTGGTGGTGTTCCCATGTGTCTGCTGCCCTTGGCCTTCTAGATGGTAGTGGTCATGGGTTTAGAAGGTGCTGTCGTAGGTGCCTTGGTGGATTCCTGCAGTGCATCTTGTAGATGGTACACACTGCTGCTACTGTGCGTCAGTGGTGGAGGGAATGAATGTTTGTGACGATCAAGTAGGCTGCCTTGCCCTGGATGGTGTCAAGCTTCTTGGGTGTTGTTGGAGTTGCACTCATCCAGGCAAGTGGGGAGTATTCCATCATGCTCCTGACTTGTGCCTTGTAGATGGTGGACAGGCTTTGGAGATCAGGAGGTGAGTTACTCACCAGAGGATTCCTAGCCTCTGACCTGCTCTTATAGCCATAGTATTTATATGGCTAGTCCAGTTCTGTTTCTGGTCAATGGTAACTCCCAGAATGTTGATAGTGGGGGATTCAGTGATGGTAATGCCATTGAACATCAAGGAGCACTGGTTAGTTTCTCTTTTGTTGGAGGGGTCGTTGCCTGGCACTTGTGTGGCATAAGTGTTACTTGCCACTTATCAGTCCAAGCCTGGATACTGTCCAAGTCTTGCTGCATTTGGACATGGACTGCTTCAGTATCTGAAGAATCGCGAATGAGCTCCCCCATCAATGCTAGCTAGCAACATAAAGACAGGCAGGAACAGCTTCTATAGATATTTAAATAAGAAAAGAGTTAACAAAGTGAGCGTTGGTCCTATAGAAAGTGCGCCTGGGGAATTGATAATGGAAAGTAGGGAGATGGCGGATGAATTAAACAGGTATTTTGCTTCGGTCTTCACTATAGAGGACACAAGTAACATCCTGGAAATAGCTTAAATCAGGAAATGGAAGGGAGGGAGGAACTCGGGAAAGTTATAATCACCAGGGAAGTGGAATTGAACAAATTGTTGGAGCTGGGGGCTAACAAATCCCCAGGTCCGGATGGACTTCACCCTAAGGTCTTGAAAGAAGTGGCGAGGGAGATAGTTGATGCACTGGTTTTAATTTTCCAAAGTTCCCTAGATTCAGAGAAAGTTCCATTAGATTTGAAAATAGCAAATGTAACTCTTTTATTCAAAAAGGGAGGGAGACAGAAAGCAGGAAACTATAGGCCAGTTAGCCTAACATCTGTCATAGGTAAAATGTTAGAAGCTATTATTAAAGATATTATCGCAGGGCACTTAGAAAAATTCATGGCAATTCGGCAGAGTCAACATGGTTTTTTGAAAGGGGAATTATGGGGAGAATTTTCTCCCCATTGGGCGGGCGATTTGGGAGTGGGTGCAGGTAGGCGTGGAGCCAATCACCTCCTGTGATCGTCTGCGCGCTGCCATTTTACGTGGGCAGGCTAATTAAGGCCCACCCAGCGTAACGCGCACCCAGAAGCGCTGAGCGCTCCCACTGCGGGCGGGGGTGGAGGAGGGAGACTCGGGGCCTGCGCTCTTTTGCCTCATGGAGATTAATTTAATAATGAAACATTGCCAAAAAGAGAAAAAAACGATTACTCAGACATGTCCCCTCATGTGACACTGTCACATGAGCCGTGACATGTTTATGTATTTTAATAAAATGTTTTATTTAATTTATAAACACTTCATGAAACCTCATCCTGCCCGTGGATGAGGTTTCATGAGAAATGCGAAGGCCGCCTCGGCTTTTTGCCTGTCCAACAACCTTCAGGTTGGATGGTCAGCCATGACAATCATTTTAATGAGGTAATTAATGGCCTTAACAGGCCTTTGCCAGGTCGGCGGGTGTACAGCCGACTCTGGTGCATGCCCGCCAACCTGAAGATCGGAATGACATGTGGTGACGTTGGGACGCATGCCTGACGTCACCACACATCATTTTACGCGTCGGCGTGCGGGGCCCGTAGATTCCTGGTAGATTCAGGCCCATGTTTAACCAATTTATTGAAGTTCTTTGAAGGAGTCACATGCGCCGTGGATAAAGGGGAACCAGTGGATGTACTTTACTTAGATTTCCAGAAGGCATTTGATAGAGTGCCTCATCAAAGGCTATTGCAGAAAATAAAAGCTCATGGCATAGGGGGTAAGATATTGGCATGGACAGAAGATTGACTAGCTAACAGGAAGCAGAGAGTTGGCATAAATGGGTATTTTTCTGGTTGGGAGGATGTGACGAGTGGTGTGCCACAGGGATCAGTGCTGGGACCTCAACTTTTTACAATTTATATAAATGACTTGGAAGAAGGCACCAAAGGAATGGTTCCTAAATTTGCTGATGACACAAAAATAGGTAGGAAAGTAAATTGTGAAGAGGACGTAAGGAGGCTACAGAGTGACATAGATAGGTTAAGTGAGTGGGCAAAGATCTGCCAAATGGAGTATAATGTGGGCAATTGTGAAATTGTCCAATTTGGCAGGAAGAATAAAAAAAAAGCTAAATATCTAAATGATGAGAGATTACAGAGCTCTGAGATTCAGAGGGATCTGGGTGTCCTAGTGCAGGAATCACAAAAGGTTAGTATGCAGGTAGAGCAGGTAATTAGGAAAGCTAATAGAATGTTATCATTTATTGTGAGGGGAATTAATTACATAAGTACAGAGGTTATGCTTCAGTTGTACAGGGCATTGTTGAGATCACATCTGGAGTATTGTGTACAGTATTGGTCTCCGTATTTAAAGAAAGAAGTAAATGTATTAGAAGCAGTTCAGAGGTTCACTAGACTAATACCAGGAACGGGCAGGTTGTCTTATGAGGAAAGGCTGGGCAGGTTAGGCTTGTGTCCACTGGAATTTAGAAGTGTAAGAGGTGATTTAATTGAATCCTTTTAAGATCCTGAGGGGTCTTGACAGGGTGGATGTGGAGAGGATGTTTCCTCTTGTGGGAGAATCTAGAACTAGGGGTCACTGTTTAAAAATAAGCGGTCACTCATTTAAGACAGGGAGGAGAATTTGTTTTTCTCAGAGGGTTGTGAGTCTTTGGAATTCTCTTCCTCCAAAGGCGGTGGAACCAGAGTCTTTGAATATTTTTAAGGCAGAGCTGGATAGATTCTTGATCAACAAGGGGGTGAAAGGTTATTGGGGGTAGGCAGGAATGTGGGGTTGCGGTTACGTTCATTATTGAATGGCGGAGCAGGCTCAAGGGGCCGAGTGGCCTACGCCTGCTCATAATTCATATGGTCGTATTGAGGATGTGGATATTTGTGGAGCCTCCTCCTCCAGTGAGTTGTTTAATTGTCTACCACAATTCACGACTGGATGCGGCAGGACTGCAGAGCTTAGATCTGATCCATTGGTTGTGGGATCGCTTAGCTCTGTCTATCACTTTCTGCTTATGCTGTTTGGGATCCAAGTAGTCCTGTGTTATAGCTTGACCAGGTTGACACCTCATTTTTAGGTATGCCTGGTGCTGCTCCTGGCATGTCCTCCTGCATTCTTCATTGAACCAGGGTTGATCCCCTGACTTGGTGGTAATGGTAGAGTGGGGTATATGCTGGGCCATGAGATTACAGATTGTGATTGAGTATATTTCTGCTGCTGCTGATGGCCCACAGCGTCTCATGGGTGCCCAGTTTTGAGTTGCTAGATCTGTTCAAAATCTATCCAGGTTTAGCACGGTGGTAGTGCCACACAACACGATGGAGGGTATCCTCAATGTGAAGGCAGGACTTGGTCTCCGCCAGGATTGTGTGATGGTCACTCCTACTGATGCACCTGCGACAGGTAGACTGGTGACGACGAGGTCTTGTTTGTTTGACCCAGTCTAGCAGCTGTGTCCAGTCTGTGAGACAGCTCTCCCAATTGCGGCACTAGCCCGCAGATGTTAGTAAGGAGGACTTTGCAGGGTCGACAGAACTGAGTTTGCTGTTGTCATTTCCAGTGCCTAGGTCAATGCCAGGTGGTCCATCCGGTTTCATTCCTTTTTGTAGTCTTTGTAGAGATTTGTTACAACTGAGTGGCTTGATAAGTCATTTCAGAGTCAACCACATTGCTGCAGGCAAGAATGGCAGATTTTCTTCCCTAAAGGGCATTAGTGAGCCAGATGGGTTTTTATGACAATCGACAATGACTAGCTCACCAGATTTATTAATTGAAGTTGAATTCCACCAGCTGCCATGGTGGGATTTGAACCTGTGTCCTGGGCCTCTGGATGACCAGGCCAGTGACATTATCACTACACCACCTTCTCCCCAGGTACAAATTAATGGAAAATGCAGACCAGTCCTTTATGCATCATGAATATTAACAAATACAGAGGAAAGATAAGCAGTGATCAAATAGGAAGCATTAGCAGCCACCTAGCCATGAGAGAACTTTGCTGACTATGTCTTAGGACTTCACATTACAATAGAAACAGACCATAAACCTTTAGCTGCACTAGCTTTAGTGAGAGGCCTCCTCCATTCAGATACTTAATCGTGTGTTCCCCTATAACTGTCGTGGAGGTACCTGTATCCACCTCCATTCGAATGGGTTTTCTGTTGACTTCTACTGTCACATAGATTGGCTCTGTTTTACCCATTTTAAGTTGTGTAGCGAGTAAATATCTGACTCTGTTTCTTTTGGTTCCTCCATTATATGAATTTCACGACTTCTGCCTTTTTGTTTGAAATTTTGCCTCAATCTGTCTTTACAATGTTGCATAATGTGTCCACTATGATGGCAGAAGAAACCTTCAATTCTTTTAAATTGTTGTTTGTTTGCAGGCTGTCTGGTTTCATTTCTGCCATTATTATTGTAGGTTTTCTCTATTAACCCATTGTTTTTCACTGGCCTGTTAATGATGGCTGTTTCCCACCTTCTTGCAGAGCCCTGCACTCCCACGCCATTTCTAACCGGTGCTTCCCTCCCGACATGAAAGACGACATTTTGTGCTCCCTTAATTGTTTCTGAATCTCTGACTGCGTCTCCATTGCGAGCGCCATCTCCAGCACCTTGCTGAAGTCTAAATTCGCATCTGACAACAACCTTTTTTGAAACTCTTTCGAGTTATCAACAGTCACAGATTGCAACTCTTTCGAGTACAATCACAGTTCTTGGTTTCCGGGAGTGGGACATGAACCCACAACCCTCTGATTCAAAGGCGAGGGTGCTATGAACTGAGCCACAGATGACACCTCTAACCTTTTTTGAATGGCGTCTTCATTAATCCCACATACTAATTGGTCTCTTAACATGTCCTTAATTGACATCCTGAACTCACAGTGCTCTGTCAGTTGTTTTAAGGCTGCTACATAGCAAGCGAGTGTCTCTCCAGGGGCATGACACCTTGAATTAAATTTAAAATGCTGCATTGTTACTGAGGGTTTCGGCTGAAAGTGGCTTTTCACAAGATTTTCAACTCATCAAAGCTCTTGGAATCTGGGGCGTTGGGTAACGCTAAACTACGAATTGAGCCATATATTTTGCTGCGACATGTCAATAAGAGGATCACCCATCTCTTCTCCTCCCCCGATATGTCATTGGCCAAAAAGAAAAACGTGAGGCATTCAATATAATGTGACCAGTATCAATATCACTGGCTGCTTGCCCCAACAAACGCCCCCCACCCACCCTTAAACCAGCTTATATTTCACCCCTTTCCTAATTTTACTTAGTTCTGTTGAAGGGTCATGAGGACTCGAAACGTCAACTGTACTCTTCTCCGCCGATGCTGCCAGACCTGCTGAGTTTTTCCAGGTATTTCTGTTTCTGTTTTTGTTTTGGATTTCCAGCATCCGCAGTTTTTTGTTTTTATCTATAATGTGACCAGTCATTGGTGGTCTGATCAAACTGCTCAATACGGGCAAATTGTGGCATCTTGGAGGGAGATAACTTCAACAACTATGGTGAGGGTTTACAATTGTATTGTACTTACAATCGGCCTGCAGGCACGGCTGCTTCAGTACAGTTGAGTAATCGCGGCTTTCCTTGGTGTTGTTGACTTGGTGGTGTTTTGCCTCATTGCCAGTTGTTATATTCTACTATGGGGTCGCTTCACTTGCGAACCAGTTACACGCTTATCTGTCAGCAGGCAAGTCAATTACAATATACAGCAGACATAGAGACCGATATGAAATGAAGCACATGCTATTTGTTTACACAAACAACAGAGCACTGACATGATGTGTACTCCTCCAGCTAGACCCTACTCTAGCCGCTTGACACAGCTATTGGGTCTTACAGTCACGTGGTCAATCTGCTCACATTCTCTTGAAGCTGTATTACACCTCAGGTTACCACAGTGTGAATGTGAGAGTGTGTGTATGTTTTATTGTGAGTGCATGAATGTGAGTGTGAGAGTGCAGGAATGTGTCAGAAAGTGTGTGTAAGTGTGTTTGTATTTTATTGTGAGTGTGTGAATGTGTGAGTGTGTCTGTGTGTGTTTGAATGTGAGAGTGCAGAAATGTGTGAGAGTGTGTGTGTTTTATTGTAGCAGGAGCAAGATTAGGCCATTCGGCCCCTCGAGCCTGCTCTGCCATTCATTAAGACCACTGTTCACCTGGTTGTGGCCTCGACTCCACTTTCCTGCCTACCCCCCATATGTTAATATGGCAATCACCTTGTTAAAACCAATTGTTAGTTAAACAGGTGATGGGCATTAACTATCCCATCTAAATAGAATAAAAAGGTACAGCTGGAATACTGTGTGTGTGGAAGCTACTAGGAAGTTAGTAGCATTGAGGAGTTGCCTTGGGAATAAACCAGCTTTAACCAAGAGACCAGCCTGGATTAATTTTTCCACCACAACTTCTTATTGTGAGTAACATGGTAGCAGAGGATAAACTTTAAGCTTTGCTGATTGATTGCTGTATATGAAGCTTTCTGTCTCAGTCCTCTGAGGGAAAAGAAGTGCACTGTTGCTAACAATTTAAGTTATGGAATAGTGGAAGGATGGTGTAAAATCACAAGCTTTGACTCTCCACCAATTTATTCTGACTCTGAACCTTATCAGCAATGGAAGGCTGAAGTTGAAATGTGGACCCAGGTTACTGCTATACCCTGGAAGAAGCAAGGTATGGCTTTGGTGTTATCATTACCAGCCAAAAGTAAGATAAGGGGTAAGGTATTTTCAGAGTGGACAGTGGATGATTTGGATCATGAAGAAGGATTAAACCGTCTGATACAATTTTTGGATAAGTTCTACAAAAAGGATGAGTTATTGGAAGTGTATGAAGCTTGGATGATCTTTGATAGGTTTAGGAAATCACATGATCAGTCCATGGAAGAATATATAATGGATTTTGATAAATGGTACAGGAGGTTACAGTGATTTGAACTTGAAATTCCAGAATTGGCATTGGCATTTAAATTACTGGACTGTGCTCACATTTCCCATGTTGATAGTCTTTTAGTACTAACATGGGTTCAGTTCTGGGGGAAAGAACCTCTCTTAGATCAAATGGCTGCTGCCCTAAAAAAGAATTCAGGGAAAACAGTCATCCCCTGCCACTTTTTTAGCAAATATGAACAACTATGCTGTAAAACAAAGGATAGAAGATTTAATGGTGACTGAATTTCATGGTTGACCAAATATTAGATGCAGATTCCAATACAAAGATAAGGTTAATGACAAGAGGTCTGAAAATGGTTGTAACCCTGGCCAATTTGAGAGTTGGAACAAAGTATGTGTCTGGGATGGTGACCATAGATGTTTAAACCCAAAAAATGCACTGGGAATGGTTAATCGGTGTTTTTGATGTGATTCCCAGGACCATTACGCAATGAACAGCCCACAGCAAAGAAATCGTGTTTTTGGAGTGACCCATGAGACGGATTCATCTGAAAATGATGATGGTGATTGCCATGGTGGAATTGTATTGGTCACTGAGTTTGAATCTGGTGATGAGTATCTTGATGGTAGATTCCTTCAGCTGTGCAGTTCTGGACAGTGGTTGCACTTCTACAGTGTGCGACATGGACTGGCTTGACTGCTACCTTCTCTCAATGAGGCAGACCGGCGGAAGGTCAAGGAGTATGAAAGCTCTACCTGCTTCAGGTTCGGAGATGACAATACATAAAAATCCTCCAAACGGGTGGTCCTTCCTTGTAAGATGGCAGGGATCAATCTGTTTATTAGTACTGATGTGGTTTCTAGTGAGATATTGCTATTGAGTCGATTTGTGATGAAGAAGGATCAGGTGACGCTAGATATGAAGAATGATAGAGCAGTCGTGTTTGGGAAAAATGTGGATCTACATTTTACTGGGTCAGGCCATTACTGCTTGCCACTAAGGAAGCCAGAGATTTCTCATCAAAAAGTTCATGAAGTTTTGTTAACTGCTGAGACTGAATTTGGTGGACAAAAAGATCATTTGGAAATTACACAGACAGTTTGCACATCTGGCGCCACAGAAACTGAAGACTCTGCTTCGAGATGCATGATTGGTCGATAAAGGATATGATGATCTTATTGAACAAATCACTGCTCTGTGTGAAATTTTCCTTAAATATCACAAGACACCACTGAGACCTGTTGTGAACTTGCCACTAGCCAGGGAGTTAACGATGCAGTGGCAATGGACTTGAACGTTTGGGACAAGGATAGGGTTTTTTTTACTCCACTTAAGATATGGCAACCAGATTTAGCCTATCCACTGTGATACATAGTAAAGACAAAAGGACTATTGTCAATAAGGTCATGAAGAAATGGGCAGGAACAGGATTAGGAACACCAATGAATTTCCTCATAGATAATGGTGGGGAATTCGCCAATGAGGAATTTTGAGATGTGTGAAAATTTAAACATCATAGTTATGCACATTGCAGCTGAGTGCCTGTTTAGTAATGGTCTTTGTGAAAGAAACCATGCAGTAAATATCAGCTGATCAACCAGATTGTAAACTGCGAACAGCACTAGCATGGGTGGCGCATGCGAAGAGCTCTCTGCAAATGGTTGGGGGGATACAGTCCCTATCAGTTGGTGTACGGAAGAAATCCGATGTTACCTCCGGTGTTGTCAGATGCTCCCCCTGCTCTAGAAGTGATGAGCATTAGCTCCACTTTTTTTTTCTGCTCATCTGAACGCTTTGCATGCGGGCAGAAAAGCTTTCATTAAAGCTGAGGTTTCGGAGAAAATTCGGTGGGCCCTACAGCACTGCATAAGACCATCAGGAATACAGGTTAGACAAGGAGACATGGTATATTATAAAAGGGAGGACCTGGAGTAATGGGAAAGTAGTAATTGTGTAACGGTAATCAATCTGTTTGAGTACCTTCATGGTTAATTGGTACTGACTATACCTTTACAGGTTCTGAACAGGACATAGAACATGAGGAGGCACCATGCACTTCACATAAACATCCACTAGGTAGTTATGAGGAGCAGATGACAGCAGGTACAGGGTTGACTATGAACAAAGTAATATTGAGGTACAGGACAATGCTATTCGTCTAAAAGGGTAACTAGCCAACATAGGAACAAAGATAAGATACATGCCAGAAGGGACCAGTGTGTGGAGGGATGTCACCATCATAGGGAGAGCAGGGAAGGCCACTGGTAAATACAAACATTGGCCAAGTGTGCAGGATGAAGGACAGGAGACAAGACCTATCGATTGGCAAACCGAGGTAAAGATGTGGAAACATGTTTCTGCTTGCATGGGAGGATGTCCATATAGTAGCAGTCCAGAAAGGGAGAAGAATGTGAGTAGAGGCTGTAGCGTAACAAGGAGGACTAGAGAGCAAGCTAGCAATCTCAATAGGAGTAGAAGTCCTTATGACAGATTCCAGTAGCTGCTAATAAATTGGAAAGTAAGCTGATAAAGGATGCTAAATTAGAAAGTTGGAAGGAATTTGGGGTACATTCTGAAATACCTGACAGAGAGCAGCCAGCTTTATCTCACAGATGGATCTGTACAGAAGAGGTACTCCCAGACAGCACATATAAGGCCAAAGCGAGATTAGTAGCCCGAGGCTTTGAAGAGAGACTAGGAGATCAGGATGTCAAAGTGGAGTCATCTACTGCAGGGAAAGTGAGTTTGAAGATTTTTTTAGCTATTTTGGCATCCTATCCCTGGGAATGCAAATCGATTGATATAAAGGCTGTGTTTTTAAAGGGGGAGAAGTTTCAAAGGGAAGTTTTTTTTTGAAACCACCCAAAGAAGCTGGGGGTGTAGAAGGAAAGCTATGGAAATTGAACAAGTGTGTTTATGGGTTGAATGATGCATAAAGAGTATGGTATTTTTCTGTGAGGACTGTCCTGTTGAAAACAGGTTGCATTCAGTTAGAGCCCATGATGTTCTACTGGTACCATAAGGAGAAACGAGCTGGAAACTTTATCATATATGTTGATGATTTCCTGAGGGGAGGATCTGTACAATTTGAACAATGGGTAATTGAGAAGATAATGAAGGAATTCCAGGTCAGAAGTCAGGCTTCTGGGGCCTTTAAATACATAGATTTAGACATTAAGCAGAGCAAGTTAGGAGTGACATTGAATCAACAATCTTATCTAGAAAATGTTAATTATATCCCAATAACTCTGGTTAGATCCACACACAGAGGATCCTGCTACAAAGGAAGAAATTAACAGTTGAGAAGTTTGGGCAGTTGAACTTGTTGTGCACTCAGACTAGGCTTGACGCTAGTTATGATGTGTTGGAGCTGAGTTCCATGGTGAAACATGCTACAGTTGAGCAAGTTCTGAGAGCAAATAAAACACTTAAAAAATTAAATTCTGAGAGATGTGTGCTCAAGTTTCCAGCCTTGGGTGATCCAGTGGATATGAGGTTGGTCATTTTTAGTGATGCTTCACATGCCAGTCTTCCAGATGGGTACTGTAGCACATCAGGGTTCATCACATTCTTGGTGGGAAAGAATGATAAATGTTGCCCATTGGATTGAGAGGCCAAGAAAATAGGGTAGTGAAAAGCTCCTTAGCTGCTGAAATGTTAGCCTTAGAAGCATTCAATGTGGGGGTTTAGTTATCAAATATACTGGCAGAAATATATAAGGGGCAAGGTGAGAAAAGTTTGCCCATAGAATGTTATGTTGATAACTGGTCTCTTTGGGATATTGTTCATTCCATGAAAAGTCACTGAAAAGGCTAAGAATAGACTGAGCCAGAATAAAAGAAATGAGAGGAGAGATATCTCTAAGATACAATGGGCTGACACAAGTCACCAACTATCAGACTGTTTTACAAAAAGTGCCTGCTGTAAGAAATTATTACATGTATTGGAAGAGGGGTGCCTTATAGTGATGCAATGAAAAAAATGTTTATTTTATAATTGTTTAGATATGTGGTAAAAGAAATTTGGAAATCATATGTGGAAATTTGTGGTCTTTCCTCCTGATTGGTTTTTTTTTTAAAAAGAAATCTCAGAAAAGAGGAATCTGTTAATATGGCAATTATCTTGTTAAAACCAATTGTTAGTTAAACAGGTGATGGGCATTAATTATCCCATTGAAACAATAAAAAGATACAGCTGGAACACTTTGTGTGGAAGCTACTTGGAAGTCAGGAGCACTGAGGAGTTGTCTTGGAAATAAACCAGCTTTAGCCAAGAGACCAGCCTGGATTAATTCTTCCACCACAACCTCTTATTGTGAGTAACACATAATCCTCGACTCCCTTACAGATCAAAAATCTGTAACTCAGCCTTGAACATATTCAATGAGCCAGTCTCCACTGCTCTCTAGGATAGATAATTCCAAACACAAATGACTGTCTGTCTGAGAGAAGAAATTCCTCATCTCCATCTTAAATGGGAGACCCTCTTATTCTGAAACTGTGACCCCTAGCTCTAGATTCTCCAGAGAGGGGAACCATCTTCTCAACATCTAGCCTGTCAAGCCCCCTCAGAATCTTGTTTCAATAAGATCAGCTCTCATTCTGCTCAACTCTGATGGGTGAAGGCTCAACCTTCTCTCAAGACAAATCCTTCATCCCAGGAATCAGCCTAGTGAACCCTCTCTGAACTGCCTCCAATACAAGTATATCCCTCAAAGTAAGGAGGCCAAAGCTGTCCA
This sequence comes from Cetorhinus maximus, assembly GCF_964194155.1. NCBI lineage: Eukaryota > Metazoa > Chordata > Chondrichthyes > Lamniformes > Cetorhinidae > Cetorhinus > Cetorhinus maximus. The sequence goes on from NW_027596668.1 coordinate 126,763, forward strand.
CAGTGCTCTAGGTGTGGGCTCACCAATACCATGTATAGTTGGAGCAAGACTTGCTTGCTCCAACTATACATCCCCCTGACAATAAAGGCCAACATTGTATTTGCCTTCCCTATTACTTGCTGTACCTGCATGCTAATTTTTCATAATCTGTGCACAAGAACACCCATATCCCACTGTACTGCAGCATTCTGCAGTCTCTCTCCATTTACATAATACTCTGTTTTTCTATTCTTCCTGCCAAACTGGACAACTTCACACTTTTCCCACATTACACCCTGTCTGCCAAATTTTCACCCACTCACTGGGCCTATCTTCATCCCTTTGTAGACTTTGTATCCTCCTCACAACTTGCTTTCCCATCTATCTTTTTATCCTCAGCAAATTTGGCTACAATACAGTTACTTCCTTCATCCAAGTCATTAATATAGATTGTAAATAGTTGAGACCTCAGCACTGATCCCTGTGGCACTCCACTAGTTAGTTTACCAACCTGAAAATGGCCCATTTATCCTGACTATTTCCTGTTAGTAGCCAATCCTCCATCCATGCTCATATCACCCAACACTATAAGCTCTTATCTTGTGCAGTAACCTCTTTTGGCATCTTATCAAATACCTTTTGGACATCGCAATACACTACATCTACTGCCTTTATTCACCCAGTTTGTTACATTGTCAAAGAACTGTAATGAATTTGTCAAACATGATTTCCTTTACAATCAAGCAGTCAACATAATTTTTTGAATTATGATTTTCTAAATTCCCTTAAACCACCATTAATACTAGATTCTAGCATTTTCATGGTGACAGATATTAGGTTAACTGGCCTATAGTTTCCTGCTTCCTGTCTCCCTCCCTCCTTCAACAGTGGTGTTATATTTGCAGTTTTCCAACCTGCTGGGACCTTTTCCAGGATCTAGTAAATTTTGGAAGATTACAACCAAAGCATCCACTATCTTAGCAGTGACTCCTTTTTAAGGCCATTAAATCTAGGGGACTTGTCAACCTTTAGTCCCATTTGTTTTACTAGCACTTTTCCTCTAGTGATTGGTTTTTAAGAGTCTCCCTCTGTTCCCCATCTCCACTCCGCCCCCCCACCCCCCCCCACCTCCTGCTTTCTACTATTGGAGAAGCTGGGGTTGTTCTCCATGGAGAAAAGGAGATTGAGGGGAAATTTGATCTAGGGGTGCAAGATGATGGCAGGTTTAGATAAGGCAGACAGAAAAACTGTTCCCATTGGCTGATGGTGCAAGGACTTTGGGACACAGATTTAAGATTTGGGACAAGAGATAAAGGGGAATGTGAGGAAGAGCTTCTTTAGTCAGGGAATGTTAATGACTTGGAACTCGCTGCCCATGAGGGTGGAAGAGGAAACAATGAAAAGGAAATTGAATGGGAACTTGAAGGGAATAAATTTACAGGGTTATGGAGAGCAAGCAAGGCAATGAGACTTACTGGATTAATACCACTGAACAGGCTGAATGGCCTCTTTGTGTCACAAATGACTCTGACATGTGGTAAGTATAATACAGTTTTGAGTGACTTTAATCTCCATACAGATTGGGCACAGGGTGACCAGCAGTTGTGGATTTTAAGGGATTGGACTGGGTTTCCAGTGTCTGGGCTTGTTTCCCATGTCGGCAATGCTTGAGCTTTGCTTTTCATTGGCAGTTGGCCACCCTAATTGAGCAAACTAAATTTTCAGTAATAGTGATGAGGATGAAAGGGGGAGGAGTGGCATTACTAGTCAGGGAAAATATCACAGCTGTGCGTAAGCAGGACAGCCCAGAGGGCTCGTCTACAGAGGCCATATGGGTGGAGCTGAGGAACGGGAAAGGTGTGACCACACTAATAGGGTTGTATTATAGACCGCTCAATAGTCAAAGAGAATTGGAGGAGCAAATCTGTAGAGAGATAGCAGACCGATGTAAGAAACAAGTTGATAGGAGATTTTAACTTTCCACATATTGACTGGGACTCCCATACTGTAAAAGGGCTGGATGGCTTGGAGTTTGTTAAATGTGTTCAGGAAAGTTTTCTAAATCAATGTATAGAGGTACCAACGAGAGAGGATGCAATACTTGATCTCCTATTAGGGAACCAGACAGGTCAGGTGACAGAAGTATGTGTAGGTGAACATTTTGGGTCCAGTGACCACAATGTCATTAGTTTTAAATTAGTTATGGATAAGGATAGGTCTGGTCCTCGAGTTGAGATTCTAAATTGGAGAAAGGCCAATTTTGTGGAAATGAAAGGAATCTAGGAAGAGTGGATTGGGATAAGTTGTTTTCTGGCAAGGATGTGTTCAGTAAGTGGAAGGCATTCAAAGGCGAAATTGAGAGTACAGAGTTTGCATGTTCCTGTAAAGATTAAAGGCAAAGTTAACAGGCATAGGGAACCTTGGTTTTCAAGGGGTATTGGTGATCTGGTTAAGAAGAGAGGTGTATAGCAGGTATAGGCAACAAGGAGCAAATGAGGTACTTGTAGAGTATAGAAAATGTAAGAAAATACTAAAGAAGGAAATCAGGAAGGCAAAAAAAAGACATGAGGTTGCTTTGGCAGATAATGTGAAGGTAAACCCGAAGGGTTTCTACAAGTATATTAAAAGTAAAAGGATAGTAAGGGACACAATTGGTCCCCTTGAAGATCAGAGTGGTCGTCTGTGTGTAGCCTCACGAGATGGAGATCTTAAACAGTTTTTGCCAGTTTCCTGAGTAAATACTGATGCATAGTGTATAAGGAAGGAAGGGATTAAAGAGGTGGAGGTGCTTGCTGCCTTACAGCGAATAAAGGTAGATAAATCCCCCGGGCCTGACATGATATTCCCTCGGACCTTGAGGGAGACTAGTGTAGAAATTGCAGGGTCCCTGGCAGAAATATTTATAATGTCCTTGGCCACGGGTGAGGTGCCGGAGGATTGGAGGGTAGCTCATGTTGTTCCGTTGTTTAAAAAAGGCTCCAAATATAAACCAGGTAATTACAGGCCTGTGAGCCTGACGTCAGTAGTAGGTAAATTATTGGAAGGTGTTCTGAGAGATCGGATATATAATTATTTGGACAGCCAAGGGCTGATTAAGGATAGTCAGCATGGCTTAGTGCGTGGTAGGTCATGTTTAACGAACCTTGTAGAGATTTTTGAGGAGGTTACCAAGAAAGTAGATGAAGGAAAGGCTGTGGATGTTGTCTACATGGACTTTAGTAAGGCCGTGGTAGTGAATGATTGCTTCTCAGACTGGAGGTCTGTGACTAGTGGTGTGCCTCAGGGATCTGTGCTAGGACCATTGTTGTTTGTTGTCTATATCAATGATTTGGATGATAATGTGGTAAATTGGATCAGCAAGTTTGCTGATGACACAAAGATTGGAGGCATTGTGGACAGCGAGGAAGGCTTTCAAAGCTTGCAGAGGGATCTGAACCAGCTGGAAAAATGGGCAAGAAAATGGCAGATGGAATTTAATGCAGAAAAATGAGGTGTTGCATTTTGGAAGGACAAACCAAGATAAGACATACACAGTAAATGGTAGGGCACTGGAGTGTGGAGGTACAGAGGGATCTGGGAGTTCAGATACATAATTCCCTGAAAGTGGCGTCACAAGTAGACAGGGTTGTAAAGAAAGCTTTTGGCATACTGGCCTTCATAAATCAAAGTATTGAGTATAGGAGTTGGGATGTTATGGTGAGGTTGTATAAGACATTGGTGAGGCCAACTTTGGAGTATTGTGTGCAGTTCTGGTCGCCTAACTACAGGAATGATATCAGTAAGATTGAAAGAGTGCAGAGAAGATTTACTAGGATGTTGCCAGGTCTTAAGGAGTTGAGTTACAGGGAAAGATTAAACAGATTAGGACTTTATTCCTTGGAGCATAGAAGGATGAGGGGAGATTTGATAGAAGTTTACAAAATTATGAGGGGTATAGACAGAGTAAATGCGAGTAGGCTCTTTCCACTTAGATTAGGAGAAATAAACATGAGAGGACATGGCTTTAGGGTGAAAGGGGAAAGGTTTAGGGGAAACATTAAGGGGAACTTCTTCACTCCGTGTTGGGAGTGTGGAATGAGCTGCCATCTGACGTGGTAAATGCGGGCTCACTCTTAAGTTTTAAGAATAAATTGGATAGATACATGGATGGGAGAGGTCTGGAGGGTTACGGACTAGGTGTAGGTCAATAGGATTAGCGGAATAATATTTCGGCACAGACTAGAAGGGCTGAATGGCCGGTTTTCTGTACTGTAGTGTTCTATGGTTCTGAGTTCATGGAATGTATACAAGATCAATTTGTAGATCAGGACTTCGAGAAGCCAACTAGGGAGAATTAGGCCTCATGAATGTAGAGTCATATATTATCATGAGAGGATTGTTTCATGGGCAGAACACCAGACCCAAGAAATGGGGGAAGGAGTAGACCACACAGCCAATTGAGCCTGCTCCATCACTCAACACCATCATGGCTAGTCTCCAGTCTCAACTCCACTTTCCTGGCCACTCCCCATACCTGTCAATTCTGAGACCAAATATCTGGCACCCCAGCCTTAAATCCATTCAATGATGGAGCATCCACAAAACTCATGGGGTAGAGAATTCCAAAGATTTATCTCCGTTCTAAATGACTGTCCCTTATCCTGAGATCCCCTGTGTATTAGACTCTGCATTCTCTGTGTCTACCTTAAGTCCCTTCAGAATCTTGTATGTTTCAATGAGATTGCCTCTCATTCTTCTAAACACCAGAGAATATCGACCCAATTTGCTCAGTTTCCCATAATAAGTGAACACCCTCATCCTGGGACCAATCTAGTGAACCTTCGTTGTACCACCTCCAATGCAAGTGATCCTTCATATATATGGAGACCAAAACTGCACACTATATTCCAGGTGTGGTCTCTTCAAAGCCCCATACAACTGTAGCAAGACTTCTTTATTCTTGCACTCCAGGCCTCATGCAATAAAGGCCAATGTGCCATTTGCTTAATTGCTTGTTGTAATTGCCTGTTAAACTTCTGTGTTCCTTGTATGAGTACATCCGAGCCTCCGTGCCCAGTGGGCACTGCGGGGACTGGGGTGTTTTGTTGACCCCTTTAATCACATCTTGGTTTGATGTTTGTAAGGTTCCTTTAAAGTTTTTCCTTGATTTTACGGCTGACCTGACTTAGGGGCTGTGCTTGATTTCTCCCTTATTATTGTTAATTTAGTTAATTGTTTTAACTCTACAAGAGTTACATCCGAGCCTCTCTGAACATCAATATTTTTAAGTTCCATGCCTTATATATAAAAATGTTGCTTTTCTATTCTTATGACCAAAGTGAATAACCTCACTTGCCCACATACCCCATCTGCCACCTTGTTGCCCACTCACTTAACCCATATCTCTGTGCTCCTCACAGCTTACTTTTCCACCTAGCTTTGAATCATCAGCAAACTTATAAACATTACTCTGTCCCTTCATCTAACTCATTAATATAGATTGTAAATAGCTGAGGGACCAGCACTGATGGTGGCACTACAAGCTGCCAATATGAAAATCCCGATTCCTACTATCTGTTGGCCAATCCTCTATCCATGCTAATGTGTTACCCACATCTTCCCCAGCCCTTGTCTTGTGTATTACCCTTTTGTGTGGCACCTTATCAAATGCCTTTGGTAAATCCAGGTGTACTGTATCTACTGGTTCCCCTTTATCTACCTTACTAGTTACATCCTAAAAAAATCTTTAAATTGTCAAACATGATTTTTCCTTTTGTAAAATCATGTTGACTTTGTTTGCTTATACTATTGCACAGTATCACCGAATCTTTACAGTGTAGAAGGAGGCCATTTGGCCCATTGAGTCTGCGCACACTAAGAGCATTCCACCTAGACCCACTCCTCTGCCTTATCCCCATAAACTTCAGGTAGAAATCCAATTCCCTTTTGAATACCTTGATCGAACCTGCCTCCACCACCCTTTCAGGAAGTTTGTTCCAGGCTCCAACCACCCTCGGTGAAAAATACTTTCCTCACATCACTTTTACTCCTTTTCCCAATCATTTTGAATCCATGCCCTCTAGTTCTTGATGCTCTGAGTGGGAACAGTTTCTCACTATTTACCCTGTCCCTCAGGATCTTGAATACCTCTATCAAGTCTTTTCTTTAAGGAAAAGAGTCACAGCTCCTCCAATCTATCCTCCATAGCCACAATTCTTCATCTCTGGAATCATTCTTGTGAATCTCTTCCGTATTCTCCCCGATGCCTTCACATCCTTCCTCAAATATGACACCCAAAACTTGACGCAGTACTCCAGATGAGGCCTAACTAGTGTCTTAAACAAGTTCAACATAACCTCCCTATACTTTCACTCAATGCCCTTATTAATAAAGCCTAAGATACTGTTTTATTAACTGCTCTCTCAACCTTCTCTGCTGTCTTCAATGACATATATGTACTTATATACTGAGGTTCCTCTGTTCCTGCACCTCCTTTAGAGTAGAGTATCTCCCTTTATACTGCCTCTCCATATTTTTCCTGCCAAAATAAATCACCTCATACACTTCTCTGCATTGAAATTTATCTGCCCAATGTCTATGGTCATTTGAAGTTCAAGACTATCCCCATCACAGTTGACAACATTTCCAATCTTCGTATCATCTGCAAATTTTGAAATCATGCCCTGAACACAATTTAAATGCATTGTTAAGACTTCCTTAATAGTGTCTAGCACTTCCCTGATTGACGCCAGGCTAACTGGCCCTTTGTCAGATTTTAGTCCCTTTAATTTCTTCAACGCTTTTTTCTCTGCTGATATTAATTTACTTGATTCCCTCTCTTTTTAGCCCCTATGTTATTGTCAATTTCTGACGTGGAACTTGTGTACTACTGTGAAGACAGACAAAATCTGTTCAATGCCATTTCCTCATTCCCCATGATGATTTCTCCTGTCGCTGCTTCTAAGGGACTAATGTTTACTTTAGTTACACTCCTTTTTTATATACTTGTTAAAGCTCTTATAATCTACTTTTATATTCCTGGCTAGTTTGCTCTTATATTCTATTTTTATCAGCTTTTTGGTGGCCCTTTGCTGGTTTCTACAATTCTTTGCAACATTATTAGTTTTTTTAATCTAAAATTATCCTTAATTTCCTGGGTGAGGCATGGTAGGGTATGTTTTGCTGAGTTTTTGTTTTCCATATATTTTTATTGAACATTTTAATTGTTTGTTTCTCACTGTTCATTTATTGCCATAACTTTTAGACTATTTACCCAATTAACCTTAGCCATTTCTTACCTCATACATATGTAACTGACTTTGTTTAAGTTTATGATTCTTGTTTGTGGTTGGGGTATGTCACTTTTGCACTTAACATGGAATTGAATGGCATTATGATCACTCTTTCCAAGTGGATCTTTTACGATGTGAGAATGGATTTTAAAAAAATATATATTTTGGGGAATATTGTGGATTTTTTTTTTTAAAAATAAATAAATGAGTGCCTATGTGGTTTAATTAAGCTGGGCAAGAGTTTGATAGGAGTCAGGTTGTCTGAGGGTTGGAAACATGAAAAGGATTGGGGTGATAAGTTTGAGACAAGTAAACAGATTAATCTAACATTTGCATGTTTAGATAAGTTGAGCGTTTGACTCCCCTTTGATATTCAAACAGGTGACAAGAAAAATGTTTGCATCTTGCAAGAATTCATAGGTAAACAAAGTGGGAGTATGATATTTTTATTGACTCAAAAGCAAAGACACAATGGAAACATGAACAATCTTATATTTGGAATAGTTTGTGTTTCAAAGGGGTGTGAGAACAATGGGACTGAGATGAAAGGTATACCAGAGTTACTGTGGATAGCTGAGCTGGAGGTGGCTAGAGCTGTTTGAGCTGTTGAGAAGTCTTGGGCTGCAGCAAGCAGTTTTATTCTGAAGTGGATTCCATAGCAAAGTGGAAGAGGGTACAGGTCATGTAGTACACCTTTACTGAAGCTACATCAGTTTGCCTTGTGTAATACTGGATTCCATATTTAAACATCTATAAAGGAGTGTTGCCTGGAAGGTGTTTACTTGTGGGTTTAACCCAGTAGAGTTTTGGGGGAATGTTTGTAAGACTAACCTTAATTGTGTAACTGCAATCTTGTGTGCTTAAGTTTGCTTTTTTTGTGCTTAAGTTTGCTTTTTTTGTGCTTAAGTTTGCTTTTTTTGTGCTTAAGTTTGCTTTTTTTGTGCTTAAGTTTGCTTTTTTTGTGCTTAAGTTTGCTTTTTTTGTGCTTAAGTTTGCTTTTTTTGTGCTTAAGTTTGCTTTTTTTGTGCTTAAGTTTGCTTTTTTTGTGCTTAAGTTTGCTTTTTTTGTGCTTAAGTTTGCTTTTTTTGTGCTTAAGTTTGCTTTTTTTGTGCTTAAGTTTGCTTTTTTTGTGCTTAAGTTTGCTTTTTTTGTGCTTAAGTTTGCTTTTTTTGTGCTTAAGTTTGCTTTTTTTGTGCTTAAGTTTGCTTTTTTTGTGCTTAAGTTTGCTTTTTTTGTGCTTAAGTTTGCTTTTTTTGTGCTTAAGTTTGCTTTTTTTGTGCTTAAGTTTGCTTTTTTTGTGCTTAAGTTTGCTTTTTTTGTGCTTAAGTTTGCTTTTTTTGTGCTTAAGTTTGCTTTTTTTGTGCTTAAGTTTGCTTTTTTTGTGCTTAAGTTTGCTTTTTTTGTGCTTAAGTTTGCTTTTTTTGTGCTTAAGTTTGCTTTTTTTGTGCTTAAGTTTGCTTTTTTTGTGCTTAAGTTTGCTTTTTTTGTGCTTAAGTTTGCTTTTTTTGTGCTTAAGTTTGCTTTTTTTGTGCTTAAGTTTGCTTTTTTTGTGCTTAAGTTTGCTTTTTTTGTGCTTAAGTTTGCTTTTTTTGTGCTTAAGTTTGCTTTTTTTGTGCTTAAGTTTGCTTTTTTTGTGCTTAAGTTTGCTTTTTTTGTGCTTAAGTTTGCTTTTTTTGTGCTTAAAACTTTTACTAATTTTAAGAACCAAAAGTGTTACTGGAACTCTTACTGCTGAGATTGGTACATCATCTTCTCGTTATTAGAATACAAGAAAAAGGTTACAGCCCGTAAGCCAAGTTTCCCTCTGGGATTTGGTTTATGTAGCAATTTAACACCGGCTGTGGTCATAATAAGTGACATTACTAATTAACCCTGATTCATGACACAACACTCTATCTAAGATAGCTTTATCCCTAGTTGGTTCCACAATGCATTGCTACAAGAAACTGTCACAAACATTCTGCAAACTCATCTTCTACACCACTGTTGCCAATTTGATTGTCCCAATCTATATGAAAATTAAGGGCTGAATTTTCCAGTCAGCATGTGGGGGTGGGCCCAACACTAACACCAACACGTAAAATGAAGCATTGACATTGGGCATGCGTCCCAATGCCATAGCACGTCATCTTGATATTTCATTCGACAGGCACGCGTCGGAGGTGGCTGTGCACCCATCGAAATGTCAACGGCCTATTAAGGCCATTAAAAAAAGTAAAGTAGTTAAGAGCTTGAGGTTAGCAGGCAGGTGAAGAGCCCAGGCAGCCTTTCTTTTTCAGGGAGCCTTATCCACTGGCAGGATGAGGTTTCCTTAAGCTTTTATAAAACAAAACTTTCCAAACTTCACAAACATGTCCCAGCTCACATGAGGACACATGTTTAAATTTTTACTTTGAATGGATTAGAGAACTTTTTAAATAAATAATTGCCTCTGAGATTGCTGCGCAGGCCCCGACTCTCCCTCCTCCCCCTGCCCACACAGGTAGCACTGAGCACTACCGGCCGCAGGTTACTCTGGGCGGGTCTTAATTGGCATGCAGCTGATCGCAAGTGGCGATTGGTTCCACACCCACCCCCACCTGCTCCCACCCAGGTGGGGGCTGCCTGCCATAGGAAGAATTCTCCCCAAAGTTTCCCCACAATTATTACATTGGCTTTATTATAAGCTGTTATAATTCTTTATTTAATGCTCTGCTGAATGGTATAACTACTTTTAGGCAGCCTATAAAGTACTCCCACCACTGTTTTTATGATTCTTGCTATTCCTGATTTCTGCCCAAACTGATTCTACTTCATGATCTTCTGAGCCAAGATCCTTTCTCATTAATGTCCTTATGTCATCCTTCACTATCAGGACTACCCCTACACCTTTGACATTCTCTGACTTTCTGGAATATTGTGTACCTTTATTTATTTCCCAACCTTGGCCACCTTGTAACTATGGGAAGAAATTTTGCCCCCATTGGGCGGGGGTGGTTGGGAAGCTGACCACTGCCTGTGATTGGGCCGTAACTGTGGTTTCACACTGACAGGCCAATGAACGCCCAGTGTGAAACATGCACTGCAGTGCTCAGCACTGCCTGTGGAGGGGGTAGGAGGATGAGCAGGGAAATTTGCGCATGCGTGTGGGTGCGCACAGGAAAAGCTCCCTGAGGTACAGAGCTTCCTCGGGGAGCTGAAGATATAAAAAATCAAAAGTAAAGAATTTTAATGTTATAAACAGTGCCCTGGCATTGTCACATGAGCAGGGACATGTTATTAATGAAAAGCTAATTTTTTAAAATTTGCTATTGGAAACCTCATTTTCGTTCATGGATGAGGTTACCTAAAAATGCAAAGGCTGCTTGGCGTTTTCACCTGCCCGCAAGGTTGGACGGGCAGTGAAAAATTACATTTAATTATTACTTTAATGGCCTTAATAAGCCTGTTAATTGTTGGCGGGCACGCTGCCAACTCTTGCATGTGCCCGCCAAATGAAATATCACACGAGTGCTCGATGATGGGGCGCTTGCCTGAAGTCATCACATGTCATTTTACACTCATTCAGGTCGGGTATGCGCCCGCTTGAACAAAATAAAAATTCTGGCCCATGTCTCTCTGTAATGGTGATTAGATCTAAACCATCTACCTCTTTGTGCTGGTGCATTCAGATAAAGAACCCTTAATTGCATTTTTTTTTTACATTTCCCTGAAATGACCTTATTTGCTGATGTTTAATTAAACTCTGTCCCTGCCTCTCCAACTTTGCTGGTCCTTGCCCGCATTGTGCGGCCACAACTTTTCTTTTGGATTTCTAAATCTACCCAGAACTGAACCCTCCCCTTCCACCAATTTTAGTTTACAGCCCTAGTTATACAATTTAACAAGACATTGGTCCCAGTCCAGTTTAAGTGGAGACCATCCCAATAGAAGAGTTCCCTCTGTCCCCAGTACTGGTGCCAGTGCCCCTCTTGCCACACCCCTCTTTAAACCATGTTTAATTCTCTGATCTGCTTTACCCTCTGCCATTTAGCACATGGCCTACGCAACAATACACAGATCCATCTTTGAGGTTCTACCTTTTAATTTGGACCCTAACTCTTCAAACTCTCAGCAAAATGTAATTCCAAGATCTACCTATGTCATTGGTTCCTAAGTTCAACATGGTAACTGGATCCTCCCCCTCCCGCTCCAGGTTTGGCTCCAGCTATGAGGAAATGTCTTTAACCCAGGCAGGCAACACAACTTTCAGAACTGCAGAGAACACTATTCGTCCCCTTGACTATGCTGTTGCCTATCGCTATCATGTTTCTTCTCACTTCTTCCACTTGAATGACTTCCTGTACCACGGTGCTATGGTCAGTTTGTCCATCCACCCTGTGGGCCTTGCTCTGATCCACTCGGGTAGCAGCTCCCTCATACCTGTTGGTCAAAGTGAAGCACTGTATTCCTGAATCACTACATACCTACCTAACTCAGTCACACTCTGCTGTCCCTGACCACTGACCAGCTTTAAAATTCTACTTAACCTAAGAGGTGTCTGTCTCCTGGAGCCAAATGTTCAGGTGACCCTGCCCCTCCCTGATTTCCAGTAATGCCTGCAGCTCGGACTCTGGGTTAATGAAGGAGCTGATGTTCCTCAGCTGCTGACTCCTGCTGCTGCTGTGGTTGCCCTGGATTATGATGCTATCCACAAACTCCCACATGTTGCAATCAGAGCACCACTTGCCCTGCCACATCTGTCCAACCATACTTATTTAGTTATGTAATTATTTTTTGTGTAGTTCAGTAAAGCAAGTTAATGGTGAGTTAGTTTCCTAGCCTGGGGACATTAGATCATTCATCAGCTACTGGAGATAAAACAAAATGAATAAAGAGTAACACTTTCTCTCCCCTCTGTGCTAAATTGCACCTGTACAAAGTTCCTGGGCAGAATTTTCTGCCTATTGGGAGCGGGTATGGAGCTGTTCACTGCATGCAATTGGCTGTGCGACGCTGTTTTACGTGGGCTGGCCAATTAAGGCTTGCCCAGCGTGACGCACAGCCGGAAGCGCTCAGCGCTCCCTGTGCAGGCGGGGGAGGATGGAGAGTCGGGGCCTGCGCTCTTTCACACGGAGCTGCCTCCGATTAATTTCAAATTTAAAAGATTACAATTATTTACATGTGTTCCCTCATGTGACAGTGTCACATGAGCTGGGATATGTTTAAGAAATGTGTGAAAAACATTTATTAGTTTAATAACCTCATCCCGCATGCGGAAGAGGTTTCACGAAAAATGTGAAGGTTGTCTGGGCTCTTTACCTGCCCACCAGCCTTAAGGTTGGACAAGCAGTCCTGTCAATTATTTAAATCACATCCTAATGGTTTTAACAGGCCTCTGACAGTGCGGCAGGTGTGCAGCCACATCCGGCGTGCATCCAGCGAATAGACGATCGGAATGACACGCAGTGGTGTGGGGATGCAAGCTTGATGTCACCACACAGCATTTTACACGTCAGCGTGGCGCGCCCACACACCGGAGAAAACTCTGTCCCCTGATTTGGTACAGTTTCTGCATCACAAGCATCATCTCATCTCACTCTGTGCTTCCCCTACTCATGAAGCTGAGTGTAGTGGGAAATGGCACATTTTCATATTGGCAGACAGTGAATAGTGGAGCAGTGGTGGGCCCACAGCTATTTACAATCTATATTAATGACATAGATGAAGAGTCAGAGTAACGTATCTGAGTTTGCTGATGATTCTAAGCTGGGTGGGAGTGCAAGCTGTGAGGAGGACACAAAGATATAGACAGGTGAAGTGAGTGAGCAACAAGGTGGCAGATGGAGTATAATGTGGGCAAATGTGAGGCTATTCATTTTGGTCATAGGAATAGAAAGAATAATATCTATAAATAGTGCTATTCAGAGGGGCTTGTGTCCTTGTACATGGATCACAAAGTTAGTATGCAGGTGTAGCAAGTGATTATGAAGGCAAGTGGAATGTTAGATTCTGTTAAGTAGGGATTGGGATATATTGAATGGTGGAGCAGACTCGGGGGCTGCTTGATCTACTCCTGTTGCTATTTCTTTTTTTAAAAAAACAGGTTCTCCTTGTTACCCTCAAGTGGTTATCCCTCAGCTGTTTTGTGGGAGCTTGCTCTGCACAAATTGATAGTCATGTTTGTCCTGGCCAGAACCCAGGAAGGAAAAATATATATTTATCTATGTATAAAAACATATTTTCTGTTTTTCAAAATGGACAATTGCTGTACTGAAAATGGCCACAGCTGATCACATGATTGTAGTTGTGGAAGCTTCAGAGCAGCTTAAACATGAACAAAAACTAACACATCAAAGCCCCTGGAGTGTAACACTTCTTGCATGGTACAAACATTCCAGCCAAACCAACACAGCATTCTGTTGTAGGGTGGCTGAGTTGTACTATTAGTGTTAGAGTTGAACTGCAGACACTACTTTAGTGGAAACTTTAAGTTCATTTACAATATACTCAGCAGCAACTACATGTGAGCTTTCAACTCCAACTCTATCTCTAACTGTCTGAGGTAGAACATGCTACTGTCCTATTGGTTACTACAGATCATGTGATCATTCCTATCAAGTTTTATTCTTAAAGGTACATTACACACCAAATAAAAGTATTACACACTAAATAAAACCATAATTACTTCATTCCTCCCCCTTTAACTTGGCTATACATATTTACAAATTTTTCAAGACAACATTACTTTGGATAAGGAATTTACAGGTTCAGTCTCAGGTGATTTCCTGGTCCATGTGGAGTGCCACAGCTCCACAACTTCAGATTCCTTGTCAGGAACCTCCTTTCCCAGAGTTGCCTGAACATCAGTTGGCACTTGCAGTTCTGTATCCTCAACTCTTACAGGAACATCAGACATGTCAGTCCTGGGTTGAGTATCCTCAACAGGAAAAGCAGACCCAGTCATAATCACTGGTGGAACCAAATCTTGATGATTTGTCTCTTTCTTCCTTAAATGGCCAACATGTTTACGAATGATCCGGCTTTCTACATCCACATGGTAAGATAGAGGTCCAGTTATTGCACTTATTTCACCTGGTAACCACTTTGGTCCTTACCCAAAATTTTTCACATATACCGGCTCTCCCACAGTAAATTTCCTTTTGCAACTATGCCAGTCAAGTCTAGTTTTCTGGCTTCCCTGACTCCTTTCCACACACACTAAATAAAACCATAATCACTACAGATTCGCAGATGATACATTTGTACCAGCCAGCTCTGGACAAAAGCAAACAACTCATTTGGGACTATTCATCTCCAATTTTCTACTAATGGTTCTTCAGTTACCTGCTCAAAACACAATAGGTTTTTACAAAGGCGCATTGTTAGCTTAATAACTCGACCTGAAACCACCCTGCCACATGGCCAAGACTTGACTTGTTTGAATTCCTTTAATTATACAGCTTTTGAATTTTATCTTTAGTTGCGCTTTAACCTCCAAAGAGAACTGGACTCCAGGCGAGCAGCCTACCTTTGATCTCCATCTCTCTCCAAGGGCAGCATATTCAAGTCATTGGCCAGGCACCGCAGGTGGGCCTGGGAGCAGTTGGGAAATGGTCCTCCACCCACAATTGGCCCCTGACTGCATGCTGGCTGGCCAATTAGTGGCTAGCCTACATGAAAGGTGCGCTGAGAAGCTCAGTGCTGCTGGGGGTGAGGGGACAGTGAGGGCTGGAGGAGTTAGAGTGCAAAAGTCTGCTCATGCACAGGGGAGCGCACAATGAAAGCTCCCTGAAGGAGGAGAGCTGCCACAGGAAGCTGAACAAGTTTAAAATCAAAAATAAAGATTCTGAAAATGTACAGGACATGTCCCCACATGGTGATCATAAACGTTATAAAAATTGTCATCTTTTTTCAACTAATGTTGAAGGTAAGGTTGGACAGGCATGGAAAAATAGGTTTAAATTAATTGATTAATGGCCTTAATAGACCTCTCGACTTTTTCAGTGGGTGCGCTGCTGACTCTTGCGCGTGCCTGTTGACCGAAATATCGTGCATTATTTTATGCCTGATCACGCCTGCCCACGGGATGTAATATCCTGCCCAGGTCTCCAGAGAGAACCCTGTCATTCACCTAGAGAGTGAACCGAGGATACAAAAATACTTTGCTGCATCTTCAGCGGACTCAACCTGCAACCAAGTTCCTAGGACCAAGACCAGGCATTCTGCCAGACAAAGCCATCTGAAAGAACCTTCCTTGGACATTGGTTCTGGCCTCTTGACTCATGTGAAACAATAACTCTTATTTTTATCGTGGTCTTTGCCCTGAACCCCTTTCTCTCCCTTATCCCTCTTTCACTGTATGAATGCAACCGAGGATGATGTTGGGAAACCCCTTTTATGTGTGCGCAAAATAAATCTCCTCTTATTTTACCCTATATTGAGTTTGCTGTGGGGTTATTAATAGAGGATTGGATAATTCCAGAACTGAAGGAGAAAATACACCATCACCTACAAAATGAGGGGAGAAATCAGGGCTGCTTAAATGAATCTTCCTCCTGTCTGTAACTCATTTCATACATTACACCAGTGACTACACCTCAAAAGTATTTTTATGGCTGTAAAGATTTTAAAACATTCTGCAACGATGAAAGACGCTGTATAAATACACATCTTGGGTAAAAAGTGAAAGTCACTGTCGTCCCAGAGGACAATAGGCTGCTCTCTCATTAGACAGATGAATGGTGGTGGGCTTAACCTGCGGGTCAGCACACCTCAGGCCGGGGCGAGGTTGAGAAGGCAGGGCCTTCATGGATGCCTTCATTATGGGACTTGAACCCACGCTGTTCACATCAAATCAACTATCCAGCCAACTGAGCTAACCAACCCCCATATAGCTTAGGGTCTGTGTACTGAAGAGAGCAGCACTGCTTAGGGATGAGGGGGCAGGGGCGGGGGTGAATGGAGCAAGCAAAACTGGAGAAAATCAGGGGTTCAGGGCAGAACCTTGAGGCAATCATTCCCATAGGGTGACTAACCAAATGGGATAGTCACATATATTGCTGATTGTCCCACATCCTACATGTGTTCTTTCCGGGGTGGTATTTGTGCCATATTTGAGGCTGCGAGTCTGTCTCGACTTTGGAGCTCCCTGCCCATCTAATTTTGCCCAGCTCAGTGCACCCATCATCTGCCACAGGGTGATGTCGGACTCCGAGCCCGGAGAGCAGAAAGCCCAATATAGACGTTGGCTGGTGTGAAGTTTTGAATGGAGCTGAGCTGAAGCTGCATGGAGGAGGTACATATAAAAATCATGGACCCTCTGGAAAAAGTGACTATAAATGTCAGAGCATCTATCACACTGCGGAGTGAGAGTAATCTAGATGTTGGCAGGCCCAGAAAGCTGACAAACACAAATTGTATTTTGGTTGTTGTCACTGTTCATGTTAATGAGCAAAGTGTGTTTGGGTGGGCAGAGGGAGGGAGGGAGAGGTTTGGGTTAACGGAGAGAAATACTAGAAAGATTGTCCCTGATGACTTGTGTTTAAGGCAATATATAGAAAATATATTTAAAAGGCTGCTGCGAGAGAGTATTGTATAGCTAGACCCATCTATTGCACGTTAATATTTTAAACTATCTGGAGGACTGTGTGAATAAATGAGGAGCCATTATGTGAATGTTATCTTTCTCTCATTCGGGGAGAAGATCTGATGGGACATGGGGGGAGGAGAAGGTGAGAATGCCCAGATCAGCTGAGGAGCTTTGGTCTTTTCCAAGGATCAGCACCTCCCTGTGGCTGACACATTAAACAGTACTCTAAAAGGTGATGTGTCCAATTGCCTGTAAAACTGTAACATTTCAAACTGTTGTGGAGATGCAGTGTCATTTGGGAATAATTCTGAACAGAATAAAATCTGCTGATCTCAAGCCGCTTGAATAATGTGATTCTCCCCCAGTGTCACTGAGAATCAGAGAATGGGTACAGTGCAGAACAAGGCCATTCAGCTCATCACGTCTGTGCTGCCTCCCTGAAAGAAAAGTGTCACTGCACCATGTAGTCCTGTATGTTCCCCTTTTCAGATAATAATCTCATTCCTTTTTCAATGCCTTGATTGACCCTGTCTCCCTAACACTCTCAGGCAGTGCATTCCACATCCTCACCATTCACTGTGAATAGTAACTGAGGGTACAGCCTCTCCTGCTGTCTATCAGGGTTCACGTGATGTTCTTGGAGGCTCCAACCAATGAGCCCTAAGTATGGGTAATCTGAGTGGTGGGGATTCCTGACGAGATTCCTGATTGAGCATGTAGCATCTGAAAAGCTCTCTAATGAAGTTCCTGTTTTGTTGTTGAGACGTGTCCTGTCCGTCAAGTCATTACACTGTGTGAAGAAGCTTCTCCTCATGTCGCCCTTGCTTCTTCTGCCAATCACCTTAAATCTGTCTCCCTCTGGTTCTCTACCCTTTCACAAATGGGAATAGTTTCTCCCTATCTACTCTGTCCAGGCCCCTCATGATCTTAAATACCTCTATCAAATCTCTTCTCAACCTCTTCTCCAAGGAGAAGAGTAAGTTTAACATCTGTCATTGGGGAAAAAGATAGAGTCTATTATAAAGGGTGCAGGGCATTTAGAAATACATATTATAATCAAGCAGAGTTAGCATGACTTCATGAAGGGGAAATCATGCCTGACAAATTTATTAGAGTTCTTTGAGGATGTAACAAGCAGGATAGATAAAGGGGAAATAGTAGATGTGATATATTTGGATTTCCAAAAGGCGTTCAATAAGGTACCGCACATAAGGCTACTTAAGATAAGAGCCGATGGTGTTCGGGGTGGTATATTAGCATGGGTAGTGGATTGTTTAACTAATAGAAGACAGAGGCCAGGATTTTACAGCCCCGCCATGGCGTTTCTCCCCTCGGCAGATCCGGCAAGCTATTTAAATCTCCTCCATTCAGTTTGGTGGGACCATAGTATCCCGCTGGGTGGGGTACACCATAAAATCCTAACTCGAGAGTTGGGATAAAGGGGACATTTTCAGGATGGCAACCTGCAACTAGTGGAGTGCCACAGGGATTAGTGCTGGGGCCACAATTATTTACAATCTATATCAATGACTTGGATGAGGGAAGTGAATGTACTATCACCAAGTTTGCGGATGACACAAAAATAGGTGGGAAGGCAAGTGGTGAGGAGGGGAGAGTCCAGATGCAATATAATGTAGGAAAATGAGGTTATGCACTTTGGCAGGAAGAATAGAGGAGCTGAATATTATTTAAATGGAGAAAGACTGCAGAAAGCTGCAGCACAGAGGGATTTGGGGGTCCTCGTGTATGAATTCTAAAAAGCTGACATACAAGTTCAGCAGGTAATAGGGAAGGCAAATGAAATGTTGGCCTTTATTTCAAAGGGAATGGAATTTAAAAATAGAGAAGTTCTTGCTAAAACTACACAAGACACTAGTTAGGTCACACCTAGAATACTGTGAACAGTCTTGGTCCCATTATATAAGGAAAGATTTACTGGCATTGGAGGCAGTGCAGAGAAGGTTCACTAGGTTGATCCCGAGTATGGAGGGATTTTCTTACGAGGAGAGGTTGAGTAGGCTGGGCCTGTACTCATTGAGATTTAGAAGAATGAGAGGCGACCTTATTGAAACATATAAAATTCCTAGGGGGCTTGACAGGGTAGATGAAGAGAGGTTGTTGCCCCTTGTGGGAGAGTCTGGGACCAGAGGGCATAATCTCAGAGTAAGGGGTCGTCCATTTAAGACAGAGATGAGGAGGAATTTCTTCTGAGGGTAGTCAATCTGTGGAATTCTTTACTGCAGAGGCTGGGTCGTTAAGTATATTCAAGGCTGATATAGACAGATTTTTAATCAGTAAGGGAATCAAGGGTTAGGAGGAAAAGGCAGGAAAGTGGAGTTAAGGATTATCAGATCAGCCATGATCTCATTGAATGGCAGAGCAGACTCGATGGGCCGAATGGCCTACCTCTGCTCCTCCAGTCCTAACTTGTCCAATCTATCTATGTAACTGAAGTTCCTCATCTCTGGAATCTCTTCTGCCTCTCCTGTGCCTTCACATCCTTAAGTTCTTGCTTTTGTGCTTTACGCCCCTATTAAAAAAGCCCAGGATACTGTCTGCTTTATTAACCATACTCTCAACCTGTTCTCCCACCTTCAATGGCTGGTATGCATATATACCCCCAGGTCCCTCTACTTCTCTCTATCACCTCATCAAAAAACTCAAGAAAGTTAGTTAAACATCATTTTCCCTCAACGACTCAAAATAATTGTTAATTAATTTTCTACCTAATTATCATTTGTAGCAACGTCACCACCACTAGTCTTTAACTACTTTCTTCTCCCTTGACTCCCACCCCACCACGCCCTGCTCTTAGAGCACCCCTCCACACACCCCCACCACCACACTGCTCTCACAGTGACTAGAGTGCTCCTGCCCCCACCCCAGGGTCAAAGTGTCCCTTGTCTTATTCCCCAAGAGTTGGGCTCTGTGAAGGGACTGTGTGTCTTCATCTTTTCCAGGAGCCCCAGCTTCAAACTAGGACCTGCCTGAGCAGCACCTCGAGAGCCATCTGGTGGCAGTGTTGCTTCACAGTTCAGATGTCACGAGTTGAGGGCCAGCAGCTGGCAGTGTGAATGGAGTTCCAGTGTAATGGGGGCACAGTGCCTGCTCTGGCAGGGTGGACGGAGTTCCAGTGTAATGGGGGCACAGTGCCTGCTCTGGCAGGGTGGACGGAGTTCCAGTGTAATGGGGGCACAGTGCCTGCTCTGGCAGGGTGGATGGAGTTCCAGTGTAATGGGGGCACAGTGCCTGCTCTGGTAGGGTGGACGGAGTTCCAGTGTAATGGGGGCACAGTGCCTGCTCTGGAAGTTCATGGGTGTGCAAACAAAGGGAGAAGGCAGCCAGAGTATCAACAGGTAAACAGTTCAAACCAGGGACAAGCTCAGATTTCAACAGATCGGGAAATCTAACAAAAACAAATCTAAATCTTTGACTGATTAGAGTGATGGGTCACAGAGCGACAGCGATATCCTTCAAATCAGGCAAGAGCGGGGGAGTCTCATGATGTTACAGGCCTCTTCGCCCAGTGTCGATCCAGAGTTACTAGGCTGCATTTTGTGCTCCCACTGGGCGCATTTTCGCCCAACCCGCCTCCAAGTCCCAAGTGTGGGGGTGGGGGTGCGTAGGCAGCTGTCGAAATTGGCAGCCCAAAAGAGATAACCAATGGTCAGTTAGGCTTGTTACCAAGGCGATTGACCCTGATAATATGCTGCCCATGCCATTAAGTGTTTGGTGTGGGCAGTGGAGCGGGATTGAGGGGAAGGGAGGTTCGATCTTTGGGGGCTGCCCTTTGCTGATCAGCCCCCGTATAATGGAACCCACCCCCTCATTCCTACCCACCCACAGCCTTAATTAGACTGTCCAGCAGCTCCAGTGGGCGGCCTTCCTCCCCAGTGAGAGGCGGAAGTCTCACTTGACTCTCACTTAGCCCTCCCACAGTGCATTATAGATGTTGGGTGGGTTGGCTCCATGCTAACCTTTCTTCTGGAGATGGGTGAGCCATCCGCCCACCCATATTATTCAGCCTATAGCATCACTATGGAACAGCCCATTGAGTTCGTGTTGGCTCTCTGCAGAGCGATCGTCAGTCCCATTCCCCTGCTTGATCCCTGTAACCGTGTAAGTTTATTTGTTTCAGATGCCCATTGAATTTCCTTTTCAACTCATTCATTGTCTCCGCTTCGTCCACACTCTGCGCAGTGACATGACCACTCGCTGTGTTAAAAAAGCCCTTCCTCACATTCTCCCTGCATCTCTTGTCCAAAACCTTACATCTGTGTCTCCAGTCCTTGCAATCTGTCACTTGATGCTGAAATCAGCACAGTTTCAATGCTGCAGCTGTTATAACCAAGCTGAGTTACAGAGTGTGGATGAATAGAAACCTGACTGAGAACACCCAACTGCGAGCCTACAAGCCTGTGTCCTCAATCTACTCCTCTGCAGTGGTGAGATCGGGACAGCATAGTCTAGGCAGGAGAAAAGGCTGAGCAGTTTCCACCTTCCCTGTCTCAGACGTGTCCTCAGCATCTCTTGACAGGACAACGACACAATTCAGAGGTCCTGGAGTGCACTAATTCCATCAGCATACACTCATTACTAAACCAATGATTTCTACACTGGCTCAGCCATGTTCATCCATGGATAACGGCCGGAAAGCCAAAGAACTTCTGTACAGTGAACTGACCACTGGGTCACAACCTCCTGGTTACCTATACGTCCACTACAAGGACACCTGCCAGTGAGATATGAAGATGGTGGACATTGACACCTGACAACTGGGCGACAGCAGCTGACGACCATGACCTCTGGAGGCTGACTGGAAAGACATTGCAAGAGATGAGCAGAATTGAAAATCTCAGCTGGCTGAGATGAGGGCCCAGGGAAAACAGAGGCCGGAGAATCTTGCACCTTCTCTGGCCATTGACTTCCTCTGCAGCAAAGGCAGCAGAGACTGCCGAGCTAGACTGGGGATCCTGAGTCATACTGGGTGATGCTGAAGATAGAGTTGACCACCACGGTGTAAACCAGTATCTTAGAGTCATAGAGGACTACAGCACAGAAAAAGGCCCTTCGGCCTATTGAGTCTGCGCTGGTGAAACAAATACCGAACTATTCTAATCCCATTTTCCAGCACTAGGCCCATTGCCTTGTATGCCATGGCATCGCAAGTGCACATCCAAATACTTCTTAAATGTTATGAGGGTATCTGCCTCTACCACCCTTTCAGGTAGTGAGTTCCTGATTCCCACCACCCTCTGGGTGAAAAAATTCTTCCTCACATCCCCTCTAAACCTCCTGCCCCTTACCTTAAATCTATGCCCCCTGGTTATTGATCCCTGCGCCAAGGGGAAAAGATCCTTCCTGTCTACCCTATTTATGCCCCTCATAATTTTGTACACCTCAGTCATGTCCCCCCTCAATCTCCTCTGCTCCAGGGAAAATAACCCCAGTCAATCCAATCTCTCCTCATAACTAAAAATCTCTAGCCCAGGCAACATCATCCTCTGCGCTCTCTCCAGTGCAATCACATCCTTCCTATAATGCGGATTCCAGAACTGCACACAATACTCTAGCTGTGGCCTAGCAGTGTTTTATACAGTTCCAGCATAACCTCCCTGCTCTTATATTTTATGCCTCGGCTAATAAAGGCAAGTATCCCAATGCCTTCTTAATCACCTTATCTACCGTCCCGGCGGACATGTACACCAATGTCCCTCAAACAGCATTGGACCCAACACCGATCCCTGTGGAACCCCACTGGATACCGGCATCCAGTCACAAAAACACCCCTCGACCATCACCCTCTGCTTCCTGCCACTCAGCCAATGTCTTAGGAGACAGAATGCTGCAAAGGACTCCTTGTACCATCAGCTAATGGGAACAGCTTTCCTTTATCTACCTTATCTCGGCCTATCATAGTCTTGTACAGCTCCATCGAATGTCCCCTCAATTGTTAATTATATAAATCAAGGCTGTATGTATACAGGTAGGGGCGCTCATGGATAATTGCTGACTCTGTTAGTAAGAGTCACTGCGCAAGGCCGATGATTGAATTCAATAAGGCTCCTTCAAAATTTTGATTTTTGTTACAGTGCCCTTTTAAGGAGCTGTTAATTAGTTAATTTGATTGTTAGCTGTTGTTTATTTTATTGGTGTACTGAAAAGCGTATAAAGAGTCACTTATTGGCAATGATGGGAGGGATAGACTTAGGAGCTTTATATTTGTAATATTTCACTTTGTGAATAAATCTAAAAATGATGAAAGATTGACTTCTGCTCTCCTCTGTACAAATGGGCTGGAAGAAGTTTAAGATGAGAGCAGAGAATGGTTGCTGAAAGGCAAAGGTGGGAAGTAAGATTTTTTTAAGACAGAAAACGACAATGTGAGTCGTTTTGTGAAGAATGATCGAAAGCAAGTGTAAATGGTCTGGGTAGGATTACCTGCCAATGTTCTCGGTCTGAACCTTATCCTGAACCAGTGGCTGTGGGGACATGGGTTACATCTTTACCAAAGAGGAAATAAGATATGACCTTGGCATTGTCACTTCCAAACAAAAGTTAACTCAGAGGCAAAGTATTTTGTGAGCTGAATGCCTGTCAGTTGGATACTGAGGAAGGTTTGGATTAAATTTACTGGAAAGATGATTTATGGGATGCCATGGTCAGATTGATAGATTTTGAAAGATGGACAGTCATTCCATGGAGGAATATATCGTGGGCTTTAACAGACTTATTAAAGATCGCAGAAATTAAATTTGGAGATTCTTGTTCAGTGCTTGCATTTAAGTTACTGGATAGTGCTAAAGTGTCGCACATGTACAGGCTCCTCTACTTAACTGGGGTTCAGTTCTCAGGGAAAGGCTCCCTTTTGGATCAGGCGTTTGCTGTCTTGGAAAGGTTCCTGGGGAAGCAGTTATTTCCAGTGGCCTTGACAGCACAAGGGGGACATTCCACAGTGTCACATAGTGTGGAGGGCCCAAAGATTGAGGAATTTCAAGATTGTCCAGATACTGGACACTGGTGGCAGTACAAAAGAGTTACATACAGAAGGAATGAGGGTGAAAGCACATTTTGTAGATTAGGACACTGCAGCATATAATAGGATTAGAGCAGTAACAGTATGTGAATGAACCCTGGAATAGCAGGCTAACAGGCGTTGCCAGTGTGACTCAAAATATTATGTGGTGAACTGCCCAAAGTGATGCAAACCAAACTGCCACAAAGGCCAGAAAAGGAATGAAACCAGGCAGACCACACCGCATTAACCTAGGCACTGGAAACAACAATGGCAAAACCAGCCCTGTCGACCCTGCAAAGTCCTCCATACTAACATCTAGGGGCTGGTGCCAAAATTGGGAAAGCTGTCTCAGACTAGTCAAGCAACAACCTGACATAGCTATCCTCACCGAATCATACCTTACAGATAATGTCCCAGACACCACCATCACCATCCCTGGGTATGTCCTGTCCCACCGGCAGGACAGGCCCAGCAGAGGTGGCAGCACAGTGGGATACAGTTGGGAGGGAGTTGCCCTGGAAGACTTCAAAATTCACTCCAGACCCCATGAGATCTCATGACATCAGGTCAAACATAGTCCTCCATGTTGAACACCAGTTGAAAGAAGCATTGAATATGGCAAGGGTACAGAGTGTACTCTATGTGGGGGACTTCAATATGCATCTCAGTGATGGTCAGGCCCGGATTCTGCCTGGGCCACTCAGCTCCTGACCTCATTACAGACTTGGTTCAAACATGGATAAAAGAGCTGAACTCCAGAGGTGAAGTGAGAGTGACTGCTCTTGACATCAAGGTCACATTTGACCGAGTGTGGCATCAAGGAGCCCTAGCAAAACTGCAGTCAAAGGGAATCAGGGGAAAACTCTCCACTGGTTGGAGTCATACCTAGTACAAAGGAAGATGGCTGTGGTTGTTGGAGGTCAGTCATCTCAGCTCCAGGACATCACTGCAGGAGTTCCTCAGGGTAGTCTCCTAGGCCCAACCATCTTCAGCTGCTTCATCAATGACCTTCCTTCCATCATAAGGTTAGAAGTGGGGATGTTCGCTGATGATTGCACAATGTTCACCATTCGCGACTCCTCAGACACTGAAGCAGTCCATGTCCAAATGCAGCAAGACCTGGACAGTATCCAGGATTGGGCTGACAAGTGGCAAGTAACATTTGCACCACACAAGTGTCAGGCAATGACCATCTCCAAGAAGAGAGAACCTAACCATCGCCCCTTGACGTTCAATAGCATTACCATCACTAAATCCCCCACTATTAACACCCTTGGGGTTACCATTGACCAGAAACTGAATTGGACTAGCCATATAAATACTATGGCTACAAAAGCAGTTCAGAGGCTAGGAATCCTGTGGTGAGTAACTCACCTCGTGACTCCCCAGAGCCTGTCCACCATCTTCAAGGCACAAGTCAGTAGTGTGATGGAATACCCCCCACTTGCCTGGATGAGTACAGCTCCCACAACACTCAAGAAGCTTGACACCATCCAGGAGAAAGCAGCCTGCTTGATTGGCACCACATCCACAAACATATGTAAAAAGCAAGAGGGCTGCCAGGGAAAGGGTAGGCCCACTCAGGGACAGAGGTGGGAATCTGTGTGTGGAGCCAGAAGAAATGGGAGAGATACTAAATGAGTACTTATCAGTTTCAAGAGAAGGACTTAGCGGTCGATTTGTCTAGGGAAGAGTGTGTAGATAGCCTGGATCATGTTGAGATCAAAAAAGAGGAGGTGTTAGGCGTCTTGAAGAATATTAAGGTGGATAAGTCCCCAGGGCCAGATGGGATCTACCCCAGAATACTGAGGGAGGCGAGGGAGGAGATTGCTGGGGCCTTGACAGAAATCTTTGTATCCTCACTGGCTATGGGTGAGGTCCCAGAGGACTGGAGAATGGCCAATGTTGTTCCATTGTTTAAGAAGGGTAGCAGGGATAATCCAGGAAATTACAGGCCGGTGAGCCTTACATCAGTGGTAGGGAAATTATTGGAGAAGATTCTTCGTGACAGGATGTACTACCATTTGGAAGCAAATAGGCATATTAATGAGAGTGAGCTTGGTTTTGTGAAGGGGAGGTCGTGTCTCACTAACTTGATCGAGTTTTTCGCGGAAGTGACAAAGATGATGGACGATGGAAGAGCAGTGGATGTTATCTACATGCATTTCAGTAAGGCCTTTGACAAGGTCCCTCATGGCAGACTGGTACAGAAGGTAAAGTCGCACGGGATCAGAGGTGAGCTGGCAGGATGGATACAGAATTGGCTTGGCCATAGAAGACAGAGGGTAGCAGTGGAAGGGTGCTTTTCTGAATGGAGAGCTGTGACTAGTGGTGTTCCACAGGGATCAGTGCTGGGACCTTTGCTGTTTGTAGTATACATAAATGATTTGGAGGAAAATGTAACTGGGCTAATTAGTAAGTTTGCAGACGACACCAAGGTTGGAGGAGTTGCAGATAGTGAAGAGGATTGTCAAAGGATACAACAGGATATAGATCAGTTGGAGACTTGGGCGAAGAAATGGCAGATGGAGTTTAATTTGGACAAATGCGAGGTAATGCATTTTGGAAGGTCTAATACAGGCAGGAATTATACAGTAAATGGCAGAACCCTTAAGTGCATCGATGGGCAGAGGGATCTGGGTGTACAGGTCCACAGGCCACTGAAAGTGGCAATGCAGGTGGATAAGGTAGTCAGGAAGGCATATGGCATGCTTGCCTTCATTGGCAGGGGTATTAAGTATAAAAGCTGGGAAGTCATGCTGCAGCTGTGTAGAACCAAAGGCCACACTTGGAATATTGCGTGCAATTCTGGTCGCCACATTACCAGAAGGATCTGGAGGCGTTGGAGAGGGTGCAGAGGAGGTTTACCAGGATGCTGCCTGGTCTGGAGGTTATTAGCTATGAGGAGAGGTTGGAGAAACTTGGATTGTTCTCACTAGAGCAACGGAGATTGAGGGGCGACTTGATAGAAGTTTACAAAATTGTGAGTGGCATGGACAGAGTAGATAGTCAGAAGATTTTTCCCAGGGATAAAGAGTCAATTACTAGGGGACATAGATTTAAGGTGAGAGGAGAAAACTATAGAGGACATGTGCGGGGCAAGTTTTTTACGCAGAGGGTAGTGAGTGTCTGGAATTCGTTGCCACAGGAGGTGGTGGAAGCAGGTACGATAGTAGTGTTTAAGAGGCAGCTTGACAAATACATGAATAGGATGGGAATAGAGGGATACGGACCCCGGAAGTGCAAAATGTTTTAGTTTGACAGGCAATATGATCGGCGCAGGCTTGGAGGGCCGAAGGACCTGTTCCTGTGCTGTACTTTTCTTTGTTCTTGTTCTATTCACTCCCTCCACCACCGACATACAATGTGACCATCTACAAGATGCACTGCAGTAACTCAACCGTGAGCTTTATCATCTAGAAGGACAAGGGGAGCAGATAGATAGGGACACCACCACCTGGAAGTTCCCTCCAAGTCACTCACCATCCTGACTTGGAAATATATCGCCGTTCCTTCACTGTCATTGGGTCAAAATACTGGAACTCCTTTCCTAACAGCACTGTGGGTGTACCTACACCACATTGACTGCAGCTTCTCAAGGGCAAGTAGGGATGGGCAATAAATGCTGGCCTAGCTAGAGAATCTCACATCCCATAACAGAATACATAAAAAATCTGAAACCCTGAGTTTCCCTGCTGCATATAAAGTTTCCCTGTGCTGTGCCTATGTCCTCTCATTCTTCCTGACAGAATATAGTCCAATGGCTACTTGTTTCTCCTCAAATCCCCTCACAGTCCTCTTCACAATTTAACACATTCCCTATAATCTAGAAATATTGACTCTGTGTCCCTTATAACCAGAAGCTAACCATTGTTACACACAGATGAACAATACAGTTATTTTAAAATAAACAGGAACAGGTGTAGGCCATTCAGCCTATCAAACATCTACCAGTCAATAAGTTCATGGCTGATCTGACTGTGGCCTCGACTCCGCTTTCCTGCCTATCCCCATAACCTTTGCCTCCCTGTAGGTGAAGAATCTGTCTAACTCAGCCTGGAATGTGCTCAGTGAGCCAGCGTCCACAGCCCTCTGAGGGAGAGAATTCCAAAGACTATGACCATTTGAGAAGAGATTCCTCCTCATCTTACAGCACAGAAGGTGGTCATTCAGCCCATTATGTCCAGGCAGGATCTCTGTAGAGCAATCCAAACAGTCCCATCCCCCACTCCAATCCGATAGCTTTAACACTGAACCTGTAAATCCCTAAAAGACCCTCTGCCATTTACTCAGTGGGGTATTCATGCCTCCGTGCTGTACCTTAATGTTATCAACAAGCCCCCTCCCAATACCCCCCCAGATACACTCCCCAATTGGAACACCCACTCTGCCCCCTCCCAAAACCCCTTCCAGATACCACCCCCAATATGCCCATCCCAGTATGCCCTCTGAATAGCACTTCTGACTGGCCCCCCCTCCCAATACCCAGTCCCAATACCTCTCCACTCCAGCTACCTCTTATCCCTCCCCTCCTGACACCTGAACTCCTCCTCCTGCCATCCCACCCCCATACTCACACTATTGTAGCCCTGGGGCGAGGGTCTGACTCCAGGGGGTAGGGGCTGACCATTTGGGGGAAGTGGGGAGGTTCTGACCTGGGTTTGGGGCCTGACCCTGTGGGGGAGGGGCTGACCCTGGGTTGGGGGGCGGGGAGAGAAAGGGCTGGCCCTGAGGTTTGACAGTTTCTTTTTGAGCATCATTATGGAATGGTTATCATATTCTGTATCCTCCCATATACCATAATCCCAGCGAACTCCAGTGATGCTGCATTTCACCCCCGCTCCCCCGTCACTCCATCCCCCCTCACCTCACTCCCCATCACTCTGCTCCCACTCCCTCCCCCCGCCCTCTCTCCTTCTCCCCCCCGCCCTCTCTCCTTCTCCCCCCCTCCCTCTCTCCTTCTCCCCCCGCCCTCTCTCCTTCTCCCCCCCGCCCTCTCTCCTTCTCCCCCCGCCCTCTCTCCTTCTCCCCCCCGCCCTCTCTCCTTCTCCCCCCCTCCCTCTCTCCTTCTCCCCCCCGCCCTCTCTCCTTCTCCCCCCCTCCCTCTCTCCTTCTCCCCCCCTCCCTCTCTCCTTCTCCCCCCCTCCCTCTCTCCTTCTCCCCCCGCCCTCTCTCCTTCTCCCCCCCTCCCTCTCTCCTTCTCCCCCCCTCCCTCTCTCCTTCTCCCCCCCTCCCTCTCTCCTTCTCCCCCCCTCCCTCTCTCCTTCTCCCCCCCTCCCTCTCTCCTTCTCCCCCCCGCCCGCTCTCCTTCTCCCCCCGCCCGCTCTCCTTCTCCCCCCGCCCGCTCTCCTTCTCCCCCCCGCCCTCTCTCCTTCTCCCCCCCGCCCTCTCTCCTTCTCCCCCCCGCCCGCTCTCCTTCTCCCCCCCGCCCGCTCTCCTTCTCCCCCCCGCCCGCTCTCCTTCTCCCCCCCGCCCGCTCTCCTTCTCCCCCCCGCCCGCTCTCCTTCTCCCCCCCGCCCGCTCTCCTTCTCCCCCCCGCCCGCTCTCCTTCTCCCCCCCGCCCGCTCTCCTTCTCCCCCCCGCCCGCTCTCCTTCTCCCCCCCGCCCGCTCTCCTTCTCCCCCCCGCCCGCTCTCCTTCTCCCCCCCGCCCGCTCTCCTTCTCCCCCCCGCCCGCTCTCCTTCTCCCCCCCGCCCGCTCTCCTTCTCCCCCCCGCCCGCTCTCCTTCTCCCCCCCGCCCGCTCTCCTTCTCCCCCCCGCCCGCTCTCCTTCTCCCCCCCGCCCGCTCTCCTTCTCCCCCCCGCCCGCTCTCCTTCTCCCCCCCGCCCGCTCTCCTTCTCCCCCCCGCCCGCTCTCCTTCTCCCCCCCGCCCGCTCTCCTTCTCCCCCCCGCCCGCTCTCCTTCTCCCCCCCGCCCCTCCTATTCACCCTCCATCTCATTCCCCCTGACCAAGAGGATGATACCTTGACTCCAAGTGTCCAGATATGAAGAGAGATTGTACAAGCCCGGCTTGTATTCTCTGGAATTTACAACTTTCGGGGTGATTTGATCGAAGTTTTGAAGGGATTCAGGGAACTGTTAGGGTCAGTTGAGAGAAAGCATTTCCACTGATTGCAGAGCCTAGGATGAGGGGACAGAGTGTAAGAATTAGTTAGACCCTTCAGAAGTGAGATTTGGAAACAACCCCACACACAAAGGGTGATAGAAGTTTGGAAACTCTCCTGCAAAAAGCTACCGATGCGAGATCATTGGTAAGTATTAAATCTGAGATTGGTAGACTCTGTTGAGCTGATGCATTAAGGGATCTGGGGCAGTGGTGCATTTATGGATTTAGCTCACAGATCCTCCAGGATCACATTGAATGGTGGAACAGACATGAGGAGCTGAATGGCCGCCTCCTGTTTCCAAGATTTCGCCCCCCTGTCCTCTCCCCACCACTCTCCTCTATCCTCTGCCCCCTCCCCCCTCTCCCCACCACTCTCCCCACACCCTCTGTCCCTCCCTCTCTCCGTCGTTCTCCCCATTACCCTCCCCTATCCTCTGCTCCTCCCTCTTGCTGCCTCTCCCCGCTGCTCTCCCCTCTCCTCAGCTCCAACCAAAGAATCGGCCTCATTAATCCTGCGTGTTGGTCACAGTCTCAGATCAGCTCATTTCACAAATAAAATACTGGGAGCTGAGCTAGCTGTCTGCGTGTATCAACAGCCATATTGGGCAGTATGCCAGTCAGTGTGTTTTTAAAATTTATTTATGGGCATCACTGGCTATCACTGGCTAGAACAGCATTTATTGCCCATCCCTAGTTGCCCTTGAGAAGGTGGTGGTGAGCTGCCTTCTTGAACCAGTGCAGTCCATGTGGTGTAGGTACACCCACAGTTCTGTTAGGGAGGGAGTTCTAGGATTTTGACTCAGCGACAGTGAAGAAACTGTAATATATCCCCAAGTCAGGCCGTGTCATTGTGTCAGTCAGTGTGTTTAATCAGTGTACCAATGTGTCAAATAGAACAACAGTCACACTTACCCCCAGCTTCCTGCTCTTCATCCTCACGTATCCCTGTTTCACAATGTCATTGAAATTTGAAGCCATTCTATTGGAGAATCTCCCAGCCTATCAGCTCCGTAGTTGCTGCCTTTTTTCCTCGTCCTTTCTTTCCACGAACCCTGTCCTCGAACTTTTTACCACCTCTCCATAGCGACTGTGTGTTTGCTGTTCAACAAAACAAGGCAAAATATGTCAGAATTCCCTACTCCAATTCTGACGACAGAGAGAGAGATAGTGCCGGAGAAGAAGAACAAGATACAAAGAGAGGCAGTGAGGTAGAAAGATGAAGAGGAAGTAGGAGAGAGAGAGTGGGAGACAAGTTGGAGCACAGAGATATGGGAGAGTAGTGCTTCATAAACTGAGTGCTAAAGACAGGAATTTGGTACGTGTTGGAACCTTCAGCTCCTTCATTAACCCAGAGTCCGAGCTGCAGACATTACTGGAAATCAGGGAGGGGCAGGGTCACCTGGACATTTGGCTCCAGGAGACAGACACACCTCTTAGGTTAAGTAGAATTTTAAAGCTGGTCAATGGTCAGGGACAGCAGAGTGTGACTGTGAGTTAGGTAGGTATGTAGTGCTTCAGGAATACAGTGCTTCACTTTGACCAACAGGTATGAGGGAGCTGCTACCCGAGTGGATCAGAGCAAGGCCCACAGGGTGGATGGACAAACTGACCATAGCACCGTGGTACAGGAAGTCATTCAAGTGGAAGAAGTGAGAAGAAACATGATAGCGATAGGCAACAGCATAGTCAAGGGGACGAATAGTGTTCTCTGCAGTTCTGAAAGTTGTGTTGCCTGCCTGGTGCCTGGGTTAAAGACATTTCCTCATAGCTGGAGCCAAACCTGGAGCGGGAGGGGGAGGATCCAGTTACCATGGTGAACTTAGGAATCAATGACATAGGTAGATCTTGGAATTACATTTTGCTGAGAGTTTGAAGATTTAGGGTCCAAATTAAAAGGTAGAACCTCAAAGATGGATCTGTGTATTGTTGCGTAGGCCATGTGCTAAATGGCAGAGGGTAAAGCAGATCAGAGAATTAAACATGGTTTAAAGAGGGGTGTGGCAAGAAGGGGCACTGGCACCAATACTGGGGACAGAGGGAACTCTTCTATTGGGATGGTCTCCACTTAAACTGGACTGGGATCAGTGTCTTGGTAAATTGTATAACTAGGGCTGTGGCTAGGGGTTTAAACTAAAGGAGTAGGTAAGCGGTCAGGTAAAAGGAGATTTAGAAATCTTAAGAGAAAAGTTGAAACAAAGTGTAGCAATTGTGAGAAGAGTGGACAGGAAGTGATTGAGTTTAACAGTAGTAGTGCATTAGCAACTAAAGTCCATAAGGTCACATAGTTTTCTAGGGAAGTTAAGGATAGTATTAGATTATAACGTTGCAAAGATTGGTAGTCTGAGGATTGAGAGTGTTTTAGATACCAGCAAAGGGTCACTAAAAAGTTGGTACAAAGGGAGTAAAAAGAATATGAAAGTAAACTACCTAGGAATATAAAAAGAGATAAGAGCTTTTGTTAGGATATAAAAAGGAAGAGAGTAGCTAAATATTTCTCCATTTGGGACAGAGACCGGGTAAATTATCATGGGGAATGAGGAAGTAGCAGAAATGTTGATCAAAAATATATTGTGTCAGTCCTCACATAAAAACACAAATTACACACCAGAAATGGAGGGGAACCAAATGGCAAATTAGAGTGAGCTTAAGGCA
Organism: Cetorhinus maximus; assembly: GCF_964194155.1. Lineage (NCBI taxonomy): Eukaryota > Metazoa > Chordata > Chondrichthyes > Lamniformes > Cetorhinidae > Cetorhinus > Cetorhinus maximus. The sequence goes on from NW_027596668.1 coordinate 159,338, forward strand.
ATTAATATCAACAACGATAAATTATTGGGGAAATTTAAGTGAGTCAAATCCAATAAATCACTGTGACCTGATGGCCTAGACCCGAGGGTTCTAAAAGCGATAGCTGCAGAGAGAATGGGTACACTGGCTCTGTGTTAGCAACATCCTTTCAATTAGAATGTGGTTCAAGCAGAGGTTATAAAGAGGTATAGACAGATGAAGTGAGTGGGTAATAAGATGACAGATGGAGTATAATGTCAGCAAATGTAAGGGTTTTCACTCTGGTCATAGGAATAGAAAAGCAGAATATTTTTTAAAAGGTGCGAAACTTGTAAATATTGATGTTCAGAGACTTGGGTGTGCTTGTACCAGGAACACAGAAAGTTAGCATGCAGATGCAGCAAGTGATTAGGAAGGCAAATATCATGTTGGCCTTTAGTGCAAGGGGATTGGAGTACAGGAATAATGAAGTCTTGCTCCAATTGTACAGGTTTTTGGTGAGACTACACCTGGAATACTGTGTGCAGTTTTGAGTCCATATTTAAGGAAGGATATACTTGCATTGGAGGCGATACAGAGAAGGTTCACTAGATTGGTCCCTGGGATGAGGGGTTGAGGGGGTTGTCCTATGATGAGAGGCTGGGTAAATTGGGTTTATATTCTCTGGAGTTTAGAAGAATGAGAGGTGATCTTGTTGAAACGTATAAGATTCTGAAGGGGTTTGACAGAGGAGACACTGAAAGGATGTTTCCACTGGTTGGGGATCTAGAACATGGGGGCACAGTCTCAGGATAAGGGGCCGATCATTTAGGACTGCTATGTAGAGAAAGTACTTCACTCAGGGTTGTGGATGCTCCATCATTGAATATATTTAAGGCTGGGATGGACAGGTTTAAGACGTCGGGAATTAAGGGATATGTGGAACAGGCAGGAAAGTGGATTACAACGGATATAGAGCACATTATATAAGATATATACATATACAGCCATTCGGCCCAGCCAGTCCATGCTGGTGTTTATGCTCCACTCAAGCCTCCTCCCATCTTTTCTCACCTAAATCTATCATTGTACCCCTATTCCTTTCTCCCTCATATACTTGTCTAATTTCCCCTTAAATGTATCGATATGATCCACCTCACCCACTCACTGTAGTAGTGAGTTCCACATTCTCCACACTCTCTGGGTGAAGTTTCTCCTGAATTCCCGATTGGATTTCTTGGTGACTATCTTATATTAATGGTCTCGCGTCCTGCTCTTTGCCACAAGAGGAATATTCACTCAAAATTCACTATCAAAATCTCTGTACAATTTTAAAGAGGCATAGGCTCAAAGGACTGGATGGCCCCCTTCTGTTCCATAAATGAGTCTATTAGATCATCCCTCAGCCTACTGTTTCCAAGAGACAAGAAAATCAGCCTGTCAATCCATTCCTGATATGTATTCCTGCCCATTTCTGGGATCATCCTTGTAAATGTTCTCTGAATCCTCTCCAGTGCCTCTATATCTTTTTAATAATACACTAGCCAGAACTGGACGGTGTACTGTGTGCATAACCAAGGTTCAATACAGGTTTAACATAACTGCCATGCTTTTCAATTCTATCCCTTGAGAAATAAAGCCATGTAGATTGCCTTTTATTTTTATGACCTTGTTAACTTGTGACACAACTTTTAATGATTGGTGTATTTGTACTCTGAGACCCCTCTGTTCCTCTACCCCACCCAGACTCAGGCAGGATTGTATTGAATGGCAGAGCAGGCTCGAGGGGCTGTATAGTTACTCTGCTCCTTTTTCTTATGTTCTTCTGTTTTGACAAAGAGAAAGAAACAAAGAGACAGGATGAGAGAGATAGAGAATGAGAAATAGAGAACAAGAGGGAGAGGTAGAGAGAGAAAATCAGATGCAGAAATAAAGAGGGAGGGATATTACATTTGCATTGATTCTGATTCATGTAAAAACAAATGTTGCAAAGAGTGAAATCTTGTCTGGTAATTTCTTCAGCTGGGAGTCATTCAGTAAATTAATTATTTTGGTTGCAGACCCCCATGGGGGACCGTAACAAAATTGGGGGCTTGAGTCCAGGATGATCCAACCCAGAGACTGAAATGGGTTCACTGGAACTTTCCAGCATTTCAACAAAGAATATTTCACATTTGCTTTTGCTACATTGTATTGGTAAATTAACATGAGAACCTTCGAGGCTCAAGTTCTCATTGAAAGGAGGGATCTGGCTGTCAGAGTTAAAACAGTTGAGAAAAGCTGATTTCCAGGCTATTGCAGAGCACGTGGGGATTAACATAAGATCAGCAGCGGAAAGGAACGGGATCCTTGAAGTATTGTTGAGGCTTCTGGGGCTCGAGGATGAAAGGACCGATTTCTGCTAGTGATCCAGTACAAAAGGCCAGAAATAAAAAAGAAATGGAACAAAGAAAGATTGGCTGAGAAAGAGAGAAATCAACAAGAGAGGAAAGATATAAGGAGAGAGAGAAAACTGGAATGCAGCATGTGTTCTGATTACAGGCACATGGGTTGATGAGGAGTGAGCCTGAATCAGAGAGTACGCCCCTTAATTTTGATTTAGTGAATAATTTTCACTTGGTTCCTAACTTTAGTGAAGAAAGAGTGGAGGTGTACATGTCCTTCCAGAAAATTGCCACAATTCTGAATTGGCTGAAAAAACAGTGGGTTATTATCCTGCAAAGTGTTTTGGAACAGAAGGATTTGGAGGTGTACTCAGTCCGCCCCCACCCGGCTCCGTGCTGGGGCCAGTCCCCCCCTCCGCCCCGCCCCCCTCCCCCGGCTCCGTGCTGGGGCCAGTCCCCCCTACCCGGCTCCGTGCTGGCCTTGGTGTGGTACAGGTCGTTAAAGTGAGGCAGTAGTGGAGTAATGAGGTGACAGGGCAGTCACTCCAGCCCCAAACAGAATGGTTGGGTTTGGAGGTGGAGAGCAACGGAGGCTGAGTTTGGGAGTCAAGAGTTATGAGGGACGAGTAGGAAAGTGGAGTTGGGGCCACAATCAGCCATGATCTTATTGAATGGTGAAACAGGAGCTGTAATGTTGTGAAGCTGAATGGCATCCTCCTGCTCCTAATTTCTGATGTACCGAGATCGGAGAGCTTCTGTCTGCCGATGATGCTGCACTAGTTTCCCAGACAGAAGACCAGCTCCAAAGGCTCATGGGAGGTCTGTCACATGCCTGTATCATCATCTCCCTCACCATCAGCATCAGGAAAACTGTAGTTATGGCACAGAGTGGCATGTCTCTGCCTGAGATCAGATTTAACAGCACATCACTGGAAGCAGTTAGCAAATGCTGCTGCCCAGATATTCAGTGACAGATAACCCATTTTGATGAAGAGCTTCGCACACCCATCAGAAAGGCAGACACCAACTTTGGCCAACGAACAAAACATGGCATCGAAAAAACAACAAACTGAGCCACAGGATCAAGAAGGCCTGTGTCCTCAGCACATTGATCTTGGGAGGTTCACTGTCACACAGCAAAGGCTCAATAACACCCACCCCCAGTATCTACAACACATCCTCGGCAGCCAAGTCACCAAGGAAGCAATCCTTTCTAGGGTAAACATCCCAAGCACGCTGGCACTAATTGGGCAAAGAAGATATTGCTGGCTCGGGCATGTGTACAGGATGGAAGATGGCTGCATCCCCAAAGATGCACTATACAGGGAGATATCCTGTTGCTAAGAGACAAGTAGGGTGCCAAAGGCCCACCTCAAGGATGTTGTCAAAAGGGAATTGATAGCCCTCAACATCAATCATGGTGACACCATCTGTGGGCAGGAGTTTGTGTGTTTACAAGTCATTGTGTTGGCAGAGTAACAGATACAGCTGTGTATAAACACATCAAGTAATCGATGCTGCGATGTGTGAACACAGGGTACAACAACCTTGGACAGGAGTTTGCCAGCACGATGACATGTAGTTTCTGAAGCTCCAATGTAGAGAGCAACCTGTAAACAAGGCGCCATCATCACCGACCAGCAGCAAGGCACAACTCCACGTGCAGCACTTGTAACAGACTTTGTCTTTCCAGAATCGGCTTGGTCAGCCATCAAAACAAAGGGCAGCCAATGATCTCATCTGACAGCAACAAAGCTCCGTGCCTGCATTCCCCTCGCCTCTCACAGGAGGAAGGATACCAGCCATTGGTGAATGGTTCGATCAGTGCTCGTTGTGGATTGGTATTTATTGTTCATTATGTGTCTGCAGACTTCAGACGGTGAGCACCCTCTGGAGACTGACACCAGTCATGGAGCTGACAATATTCACATGGGTTGAGCAGGTCAGGGGGGACACATGCTCACTGTGGCCTCCTTTAGTTGGGATATTTTAGTGCCGGACTTTGGCCATGGGGGAGGTTTGCTGGATGATCTCACCCTGACCGTAGCCGTTCTTTAAACCAATGAGCTCTGGTGTTTCCCCAGGCTGACAGGAACTGATTAACTGATTTGAAACACAAAGCTGTTATCAAGAGATACCATGTTTATAGACAAACAGATCATTCAGGGGGCAGACAAGGGTCGCTAGGTCACTTTCATATCAACCTTTGTACCTCATCAGCAGCTGCATTATTCTGAGCGATAAGACCTTTGCTGCTGTGCTGTTCTGAGACTTTCAGAAGCTCAAGTACAGAATCTCAGAATCACAGAGTGCAGAAGAGGCCCTTCGGCCCATCGAGTCTGCACCGACAGAAATCACTAAAAATTAGTGCAAAGGCACCAAAAGTAAATCTTAAATCTCCAGATGGCAGCATTACACAAAGGAGAAAACAATGCTTCCGTTACTCACAGCCTTGGTCAAACCCAAGAGGAATAAGGAAGACTTGCATTTACATAGCACCCTTTATGACTACAAGATGTCCTGAAGCGCCTCACAGCCAATGAAGTACTTTTCTGTTGTAATACTGGAAACACGGCAGCCCATTTACACACAGCAAGATCCCACAAACAACAATTGTTAAAAATTTATTTACGGGATGTGGGCTTCGCTGGCTGGGCCAGCATTTATTACCCATCTCTAATTGCCCTTGAGAAGGTGGTGGTGAGCTGCCTTCTTGAACTGCTGCAGTCTATCTGGTGTAGGTACACCCACAGTGCTGTTAGGGAGGGAGTTCCAGGATTTTGACCCAGCGACAGTGAAGGAACGGCGATATATTTCCAAGCCAGGATGATGAGTGACTTGGAGGGGAACTTCCAGGTGATGGTGTTCCCATGTGTCTGCTGCCTTTGTCCTTCTAGATAGTAGTGGTCGTGGGTTTGGAAGGTGCTGTCTAAGGAGCCTTGGTGAGTTCCTGCAGTGCATCTTGTAGATGGGACACACTGCTGTTACTGTGCGTCAGTGGTGGAGGGAGTGTATGTTTGTGGATGGGGTGCCAATCAAGCGGACTGCCTTGTCCTGGATGGTGTCAAGCTTCTTGAGTGTTGTGGGAGCTGCACTCATCCAGGCAAGTGGGGAGTATTCCATCACACTCCTGACTTGTGCCTTGTAGATGGTGGACAGGCTTTGGGGAGTCAGGAGGTGAGTTACTCACTGCAGGATTCCTAGCCTCTTATGAGCTCTTGTAGCTGTAGTATTTATATGGCTAGTCCAGTTCAGTTCCTGGACAATGGTAACCACCAGGATATTGATAGTGGGGGATTCAGTGATGGTAATACCAAGAGGCAATGGTTAGATTCTCTCCTGTTGGAGATGGTCATTGCCTAGCGCTTGTGTGACACGAATGTTACTTGCCACTTGTCAGCCCAAGCCTGGATATTGTCAAGGTCTTGCTGAAATTGGATATGGACTGCTTCAGTATCTGAGGAGTCGCGAATGGTGCTGAACATTGTGCAATCATCAGCGAACATCCCCACTTCTGACCTTATGATGGAAGGAAGGTTATTGATGAAGCAGCTGAAGATGGTTGGGCCGAGGACACTACCCTGAGGAACTCCTGCAGTGATGTCCTGGAGCTGAGATGACTGACCTCCAACAACCACAGCCATCTTCCTTTGTGCTAGGTATGACTCAAACCAGTGGAGGTTTATCCCTCTGATTCCCATTGATTGCAGTTTTGCTAGGGCTCCTTGATGCCACACTCAGTCAAATGCTGCCTTGATGTCAAGGGATAAATATTGTTCAGGACAGGAGGGAGAACTCCCCTGCTCTTCTTCTTCAAAGAGTGCCATGAAACCTTACACCTCAAAGGGCAGACTGGGCCTCGACTACATAAAGACCTTTGACAGCGCGGCGCTCCCTCAGCACTGACCCTGTGACAGCGCGGCGCTCCCTCAGCACTGACCCCGTGACAGCGTGGCGCGAGAGAAATGTATTTTCCAAGACAAGGAGGTAGTTTACTTGGGCCAGAAGGTCAACGCACAGGGCCTGCATCCCGTGGAAGAAAAGGCCAAGGCTATTCACGAGGTACCCACACCGAAGAACACTACAGAACTAAAGGCTTTCACAGAATCTTAATGGCACAGAGGGAGGCCATTTGGCCCATCAAGTCTGCACCAGCTCTCTAAAAGAGCATTATGACCTGGTGCCATTCTCCTGCCTTTCCCCGTACCCCTGCACATTGGTTCTATTCAAATAATCCTCCAATGCCTTCTTGAATGCCTTGATTGAACCTGCGTCCACCACACATCCAGGCAGTGTATTCCAGACCCGAGCCACTCGTTGTGTGAAAAAGTTTTTTCTCAAGTCACATTTGCTTCTTTTGTAAATCACTTTAAATCTGTGCCCTCTCGTGCTTGATCCTTTTATGAGCAGGAACAGTTTCTCCCTATCTACTCTGTCCAGGCCCCTCATGATTTTGAACATCTCTATCAAATCTCCTTTTAGCCGCCTTCTCTCCAAGGAGAACAGTGCCAACCTCTCCAATTTTTCTTCATAACTGAAGTTTCTCATCCCTGGAACCATTCTTGTAAACCTCTTCTGCACTCTCGACAATGTGTTCATGTCCTTTCTATAAAGTGGCGCTCAGAACTGTACACAGTATTCCAGCTGAGGTCTAACGAGTGTCTTACATAAATTCAGCATAACCTCCCTGCACCTGTACCCTATTAATAAAGCCCAGGATACTATATGCTTTATTAACTGCTCTCTCCACCTGTCCTGTCACCTTCAGTGACCTATGCACATATACACCCAGGTCTTTCTGCTCCGCCCCCTTCAAAATGTCACCCCTTATTTTATATTGCCTGTCCATGTTCTTCCTACCAAAATGCATCACCTCACACTTCTCTGCATTGAACTTCATCTCCACCTATCTGTCCATTCTACCAACTTGTCTATGTCCTCTTGAAGTTCTACATTGTCCTCCTTGCAGTTTACAACACTCCCAAGCTTAGTATCAACTGCAAACTTTGAAATTGTCCCCTGCTCACCAAGATCTAGATCATTTATATATATCAGGAAAAGCAAGGGTCCCAATACCGACTCCTGGAGAACACTACTACAAATCTTCCTCCAGCCTGAAAAATATCCATTGACCATTACTGTCTGCTTCCTATTTATCAGCCAATTTTGTATCCACGTTGCTACTGTCCCTTTTATTCCATGAGCAATAACTTTTCTCAAGTCTGTGTGGCACTGTGTCAAAGTCCATGTACACCACATCAACAGCATTACCCACATCAACCTTTTCTGTTACCTCTTCAAAAGCCTCCAGCAAGTTAGTTAAACAGGATTTCTCCTTCAGAAATCCATGCTGGGTCTTCCTTATCAACCCATACTTCTCCATGTGACTACTAATTCTACCACAAATAATTGTCTCTAGAACCTTGCCCACCCCTGAAGTTAAACTGACTACTCTGTAATTGTTGGGCTTATCGTTACAGCCTTTTTTGAACATTGGCATAACATTTGGTATTCTCCAGTCCTCTGGCACCACCCCTGAGTCTAGGAATGACTGAAATATTATGGCCAGCGTCCCTGCAATTTCCCCTCTCACTTCCCTCAATATCCTTGGATGCATCTCATCCGGTCCCGGTGCCTTGTCAACTTTAAGTACCGACATCCTACTCAACACCTCCTCCTTGTCAATTTTGAACCCTTCTAGTGACAGAGTTTCCTTGTCTGTCACCATGGCCTGGGTAGCATCCACCTCCTTGGTAAAGACGGATGCAAAGTATTCATTTAATCCCTCAGCCATGGCCCCTTCATCCATGTGTAAATTCCCTTTTGGGTCCCTAATCGGCCCTACTCCTCCTTTTACCACCCTTTTACTGTTTATACACCTATAGAAGACTTTGGGATTCCCCTTTTTGTTGGCTGCTAGTCTTTTCTCATAATCCCTCTTCGCTTCTCTAACACGCTTTTTCACCTCTCCTCTGAACCTTCTGTATTCCTCTTGGTTCTCAATTATATTTTCTACCTGACACCTGTCATAAACACATTTTCTTTATCTTAATTTCTATCTCCTTTCACCTAGGGAGCTCTGGATTTGTTTACTCTACCTTTTCCTTTTGATGGAATACACCTCGACTCTGCCTGAACAAATTCTTTTTTGAAGGTAGCCCATTGTTCAGCTACAGTTTTTCTTGCTAAACTTTTGTGCCAGTGTAGCTGGCCCAGCTCCATTCTTGTCCTATCAAAGTCGGCTCTTGTCCAGTTAATTATCTTTACTCTGGATTGCCTAATGTCCTTTTCTATCATCATCCTAAAACATACAATACAATGGTCACTGTCTCCTAAACGTTCCCCCACTGACACTTGATCTACTTGACCCATCTCATTTCCAAGAACCAGGTCCAACAGTGCTTCTTTCCTTGTTGGATTGGACACATCCTGCTGTAGAAAATTCTCCTGAACACAATCTAGGAACCTTTGCCCCTATCCGCCCCTTACACTACCACTGTCCCAATCTACATTCGGGTGATTAAACTACCCCGTTATAACTACTCTATAATGCCTGCATCTCTCTGTAATTTCCCTGCAGATTTGTTCTTCCATGTCGTTGTCACTAATTGGCAGTCTATAGACTGCACCGAGCTATGTAATTATGCCCTTTTTGTTCTTTAGCTCCAGCCAAGTTGATTCTGTCCTTGAATCCTCTGGGACATCCTCTTTCTCCAGCTCTGCAATGCTCTCCTTAACCAATACCACCACCCCTCCTCCTCCTTTCCTTTCCTTTCTTTTCTATCTCTTCTGAACACCTTGTACCCGGGAATATTTAACAGCCAGTTCTGCCCTTCCTTGAGCCAGGTCTCTGTTATCGCCACAACATCATATTTCCACAAGGCAATCTGTGCCTGTAACTCCCCAATCTTATTTACCACTCTCTGTGCATTCACATACATGCATAGCAACACTGATTTAGATTTTGCTACTTTCTCCCTTACCCTGACTTTACCTATTAACTTACTATTCTCTATACTAGTGTTATCTGTCCCTCCCAGTATTTTGAGTCCTGGTATTCCTTTTGAATATTTTCTCTTTGTTCCCACACCCCTGCTGAGTTAGTTTAAAGTCCTCCCAACAGCACTAACAAAATGACCCGCAAGGAACTCCATCCCGGCTCTTTTCAGGTGCAACCCGTCCGGCTTGTACAGGTGCCACCTCCCCCAGAGGCAACCCCAGTGCCCCAGGAATGTAAAGCCCTCCCTCCTGCTCCATCTTTCCAGCCATACATTCATCTGCCTTCTCCTCCTATTTCTGTACTCACTGGCATGTGGCACTGAGAGTAATCTGGAGATTACTACATTAGAGGTCCTGCTTGCTAATTTTCTACCTAGCTCCCTAAATTCCGATTACAGGACCACATCCCCCTTCCTACCTATGTCGTTAGTACCAATGTGGGCCACAACCTCTGGCTGTTCATCCTCCCCCAGAAGAATGTCCTGCAGCCACTTTGTGACATCCTTGACCCTGGCACCAGGGAGGCAACAAGCCATCCTGGAGTCAGATCTATAGCCACATAAACACCTGTCTGTTCCCCTAACCAATGAATCCCCTATCACTATAGCTCTTCCTTTCTTCTTCCTCCCCTCCTGTACAGCCAAGCTGCTTGTGGTGCCACAAACTTGGATCTGACTGCACTCCTCTGAGGAACCAGTGCCCTCACCAGCTTCCAAAACAGAAAACCAATTTGTGAGCGGGACCCCAGGGGACTCCTGCACTACCTGCTTGGTTCTCTTGGACTGCCTGGACTACCCATTCCCTCTCCCTCTCTGTCTCCAGACCCTTAAGCTACGATGTGACCACCTCTCTGAACGTGCTATCCACGTAGCTCTCAGCCTCACGGATGCGCCACAGTGACACTAGCCGCCCCTTGAGCTCTGAAACCCAAAGCTCAAGTTTCTGCAGTTGGCAGCACTTCCTGCACACGTGGTCAGCTAGGACACCAATAGCATCCATGACTTCTCACTTATTACAGGACACGCATTCCACTTGACTGAGCTACCCTGCCATGTCTTAACGCTACTTGCCCTATGTTAACTTTATTCTACTTTGGATTATTTATATTACTTTATTATATTGGCCCTAAATTTCCCTTATTCCTGGCACTTTGTGGTTAAATCCAAGTATAGGAACTTTAAAAATATTACACTTTTCTAATTTCCTCACTAGGTCCTGCTAACCAAGGCCGCTCCTCTTCTTTCTGAGCAAAGGTAGAAAAGAAAGGAGCACTTCTTCCCCAAACTCCCTCAGTCACCAAACTCCAACTGAAGTTCTCTACTGCAGCCAAACACAGCACTCCAGTGCAGACAAAGTCAGCATTGTAAGATAGCTTACTTTTATACTCCCTGAACTGAACCTCTGAAAATCTGATTAAGCCAGTTATCTAATTAACTAGTTACAGTTGCAAGCAGAGCCTGTATGAGCCCTGTTTTAAGGTTGGACTAAAATTCACCTTCCAATCCTAACAGTAACTTTTAGTTCATTACTAAATTAAAGAAAGACTAAACTTTAGATGGAATTTAACACTTAAACTCCCTCAGCCATCAAACTCCAACTAAAGCTCTCTACTATAGCCAAAAATTCTTAGGCATGATAAACTACTATGGGTGATTTCTCCCAAATCTATAAACTGTACTGGCTCCGTTATACACATTGCTTAAGAAAAACCATAAATGGATTTGGCAAATTTCGCACCAGGAGATGTTTCTGAAGATAAAGCAATTGTTAAGATCATAGGCCCTACTGGTCCACTTTGACCCAAAGAAAGAATTGATTTTAACTTGTGATGCATCCCCTTATGGAGTAGGGGCTGCACTTTCACATCAGATGGTGGATGGCTCCGAACGACCCATTGGTTATACATCTCGCACGCTCAGTGTTGCAGAGTGATGATATTCTCAAATTGAGCAGGAGGGCTTGTCTGTTGTGTTTGGTGTTCAGAAGTTCCATCAATACCTCCATGGTCACCATTTTCACATTATATCCGACCACAAGCCTCTGCTGGGATTATTTGGAGAGGATAAGGTGATACCCCCCCATCGCACCTGCTTGCATCCAGAGGTGGGCAGTGATATTGGCTGCTTACAAACACACTGTTACTCACCGATCAGGAAGCCAGATCGCACACACTGACGCGCTGAGCTCTCTCCCCCTGCCAGATAACAACATGAAGGTTCCAATTCCCCAGGAATGTGCCTTAGTACTAAATGTTTTGGATTCCTTCCCTGTCCAGACCAAACAAATCCGTGAGTGGACAAGCCGAGATCCACTTTTATCTCACGTCTGGGAACAGGTCTTGAATGGATGGTCAGGCCAGCCAAAGTCTGATGACATGAAGCCCTATTTCAATCGCAGATATGAGCTCACCTGCCAAGGACAGCATATTGCTCTGGGGAATAAAGGTTATCGTGCCCCAGAGAGTGTGAAGGCCGTTACTGGCCCAATTACATAGCGCTCACCCTGGCATTAGTAGGATGAAGATGCTCACGTGCAGCTACTTGTGGTGGCCAGAGATGCACACGGACATTGAAACCCTAGTCAAAAGCTGTCTTCAATGCTAGCAGGTACAAAAGCTACCCCACCCGCCCCTCAGCTCCGTTGCACCCCTGGAAATGACTGGGGTGGCCATGGGTGCACCTCCACGTCGGCTATGTGGGGCCCTTCTTGAGCACAATGTTCCTTTTACTAATAGACGCCCACTCCAAGTGGATGGATGTCTACAAAGTCTGGTCACCCATGTCTGCTGCCACCATAGACCGTTTGAGGGTATGAGGGGTCATGGGAGGGGGTGAATATCATACCTTGGCATGGGGGGCATGGTAAGACCTTCTGAACTTACCTTTTAAAACGTTCCCTCAGGCAGACTGTGGTTCACCATCTGTCTGAGGTGCCCTGAACCATGACTCTTCAAAAACCTGACCTGACTCAATGACAACTGTGGAAGACTAGGGACTAGGACATGCCTATCACCGTAATGGAGCCAGCCAGGTCCGGAGTAAAACCACCCTTCAAAGGCACTCTCGAAAATCAGAAACTCCAGGAATGGGGTGAGGAACTCTGGAATCGGGTCCTGGCCACCATTTTCACACCTCCATGGAGTTTCCCCAACTCCATGGAAATCCGGCTGAGTTTATTCTTAAACCCTTTTCCCTACAAGGGTGTATTGAAATTCTCCCCTCCTTTGGCACCACCCCTGTATCTAAGGAGGATTGAAAGTTTATTGGTCAATAGTTCTGCAATTTGCACCCTTACTTTCCCTCAGTATTCTCAGATACATCTCACCCAGCCCCAGTGACTTCTCAACTGTAAGTACAGCCAATCTTTCTAATACCTCCTCTTTATCAATTTTGGCTTATCAAGCATCTCGACTACCTTATTTCTCACTGTGGCTTTGGCAGTATCTTCCTCCTTGGTAAAGATGGATGTACTTATTTAATACCTCAGCCATACCACCCGCTTCCAGGCATAAATCCCCTTTTTGGTCCCTAATTGGCCTCACCCTTTTACCAATGCTTTACTATTTATATACCTATAAAAGACAATTGGATTCCCTTTCATGTTAGCTGTGAGTCTCTTCTCATACTCTCTCTTTGTTCTTCTTCTTGTTTTTTTCACTTCCTTTCTGAACTTTCTATATCCAGTGAGCAATAATCTACCTGATATCTGCTATACGTGCCTGTTTTCTGTTTCATCTTATTCTCTATCTCCTTCATCATCCAGGGAGCTCTGGATCTGGTTGCCCTATCTCTTCCATGTGGGAATGTGCTCCAACTGTCTCCTATTTAAAGGAAGCCCTTTGTTCCTTTACTGTTTTGATTTCAATTTACACAAGGCAGATCTGTTCTCATCCAACTATAGTTGACCCTCCTTCAATTTAGTATTTTCATTCAAGATTGTTCCCTGTCCTTTTCCATAGCTAACATAAACCTTATGAAACAATGATCACTATTTCCTGTTTTTTTTTATTTTGTTCATGGGATGTGGGCATCGCTGGCTAAGCCAGCATTTATTGCCCACCCCTAATCGCCCTTGTCATATGTAGCCCAGGCCAGATAAGGACAGCAGGTTAGTGAACCAGGTGGGTTTTTATGACAATCGGCAATGGTTTCATGGTCATCATCAGACTTTTAATTCCAGATTATTATTGAATTCAAATACCACCATCTGCCATGGTGGGATTTAAATCCAGGTCCCCAGAGCATTACCCTGGATCTCTGGATTATTAGCCCAGAGACAGTACCACTACACCACTACCTCCCCTTAACTCTTAATGTAATAATTGTGGGGGACTTCCCCCACAGTTTCTCTATGGACACTTGATCCCCTTGGCCCACCTCATTCCAAGAACCAGGTCCAGATATGCCTTACGGTACACCACGAGGCACAGCCTGCCAATTTAAAATGTCCCATTTTCACACTCTCACACAGCTCGATAATGTTTAGGTTAACTGATATCACCCAGTCTGGTTCCCTCCTGCTCTTCTGCTGCCCCTTCCATCTCTCTTCACCGGCTTGTGACTGCCTCCCTCCCTTCAAATCCCGACAGCTCCTGGAGTCTCATCCTGCTCAACATGTGACTCCCTCCAGCTGTCAATCGCTGCCTGCGAGGTGCTCTACATGTGACCCAATCACCAACTTCACAACACCCGAACCGCACCTCCCTACTGCCCAGCACGTGACCCTGTCACCACCAATCACAGCCTATCTGCTGATCTGCCTCCTTCACTTTCTATCAGAAGGGAATTTAACTCAAAGGATTTATTGTATTTGAATTTCTATATTTTTTATTCTGCAGAGATTAAATGTAGATGTTCTAAATGTATTCTGCCAGCAATAAACATGTGACCCTCCTGACAGGATTTTCCATTTTTCTCTTTGACCATCTTCATTATCATGAAGCCCGGGTCCCCTAGAGCATGGTGTTTTGCACCTCGTGTACAACCCCGCCCCTTCCTTCTCCTGGACTTTCTCCTCCCCCTGTCAACTTAGTTTTAACCCTCCATTTGTTAACCTCTCAGTGAGTCTTGGCTCTGCTCAAGGGTAATCTGCCCATTTTGCACAGGTTCCCCTTTCTCCGGAACTGATCCCAATGTCCCAAGAATCTGAACCATCTCTCCTCCACTACTTGTCCAGTTGAGCACTCACCTGAACTATCACCCTGTTTCTATATAAACCAGCATGCGCTTCTGAGAGTAATTCTGAGATGATGATTCTGTTTTTAATCCTTTTTCCTTGCTTCTGAAACTCTACCTGAAGGAGCTCAACATTTTTTCTATTTATCTCATTGGTTCCAACATGGACCATGACTTCTGCTGTTCTCCATCCCCTCACAGAATGTCCTGCACTCACTCTGTCATATCCTTTAACCTGGTACCAGGGAGGCAACATTCCATTCAGAAGTCATGTTTGAGGTGACAGAAATGCCTCCATGTCCCTATCAAATCGTCTATGACTACTGTATTTCTACTCATTTTCCCCTGTGTGCAGTCAAACTACCTTTGTTATTACTCATATTTCAGAAAGACAGGCAGAATTGCAAAGGAGGTGGGGTAGCCCTGATAGTAAAAGATGACACAAGGAAAATAGTGAGAAATTATGGGTAGAAATTAGGAATAACAAGAGTCAGAAAACACTGTTGGGATTGGTTTATAGGCCCCTAACAGTTGTTAGAGCACTAAACAAGAAAATATTGGAGTCTGTAACAAAGGAAATGTAATAATTGTGGGGTCTTCAATCTTCATATAGACTGGGACAATCAAATTGGTAAGAGTGGTCTAGAAGGTAAGTTTGTAGAATGATGTTGTGACAATTTCTTGAAGCAATGTGTTGTGGAACTGATGAGGGATAAAGCTATCTTAGATCTAGTATTGTGTAATGAAGCAGGGTTAATTAGTAATGTCATTGTAAAAGACCCACTGGGAAATAGTGACCATAATACCATTGAATTCCATGTTAAGTTTGAAAGTGACATACTCCAATTGCAAACAGAAATCTTAAAGTTAAACAAAGCCAATTACATAGGTATGAGTAGAGAACTGGCTAAGGTTCATTGGATAAATAGACTAAAAGGTATGGAGATAAATGAATAGTCAGAAACATTTAAAGAAACAATTCAAAATCTTCAACAAAACGAAAACTCAGCAAGAGTGGCCATTCAGGAGATTAAGAATAGTATTAGATTGAAAGAAGAGGCTTACAATGTTGCAAAGAACAGTAACAAATCTGAGGGTTGGGAGTGTTTTTGAAACCAGCAAAGAGACACCAAAAAGTTACTGAAATGGTAAAAAATAGAATATGAGAGTAAACTAGTCAGAAATATAAGAATAGATTGTAAGAGCTTTTGTAAGTATATAAAGAAGAAAAGAGTAGCTAAAGTAAATGTCGGCCCCTTAGAAACAGAGACAGGAGAAATATTCATGGGGAATGAGGAAATGGCAGAGACTTTGAACAAATATTTTGTGTCTGTCCTCACAGTAGAAGACACAAGTTACATTCCAGAAATATATGATAACCTAGGAGCTAAAAAGAGTGAGGAAATTAGGGAAATTAACATCAGCAGAGAAAAGGTATTGGAGAAACTAAAACCTGACAAATCCCCAGGACCTGGGGCCTACAGCCTAGGGTTCGAAATGAGACAGCCACCAGAGATAGTGCAGTCACTATTAAGAGAACTGTCAGATAGTTCGACCAGCACTATCACAGGCCTTCCATTTTCTTCCTTTTCCTACAATTCCCCCTTTCACTTGCTAAAAATCTATTACATCTGAAATGTTGACCACTTCTGCATGTGCTATCAGCACTGCTGAGTATTTCCAGCATTGTCTGTTTTTGTTTCAGACATGCTGTGTTTTTGGCATTGAGCCAGATGGGTTAATAAATACAGTTGATTAGTTGAGAAAAGATGAGATTTGACGGTTCAAACCATATGAAAAGCAAACATACTGTCACCTAAGTGACACAAGCATGCTTAATGGGGAAGATGCTTTAATTAAAAATAACCAGAACACGCTGACATGTTATCAACACGTTAGGAGGCATTACTGAGAATATAAATGGTCCAACGCACAAGAACCCAGGATTTGAACTTGCAGCTCAAACCATCAAAAGCAGATTACAATTAATCTTCTTGTGAATGTATGCCAGTAACATTTACCCCACTCACAGTATGATCCACCTACGCATATGTGTGCATGTATGAATGTGTGTATGCACATGTGTGTGCGTGTGTGTGTGCATGCATGTGTGTATGTGAGTGTGTATATATGTGTGTGTACATGTGTCTGTGATGTGTGTGTGTAAAACAGTTTGTCAGCGTGTCTGACTGAGTGTGTGTGTATGAGTGTGTGACAGTTTGTCAGTTTCTCTGACTGCGTAAAACTTTATCAATGTGTCTGTGTGTCAACGTTTGTCAGTGTGACTGACTGTGTGTATCAAAGTTTTTCAGTGTCTGTGCGTGTGTGTCTGACAGTTTGTGTGTGTGTGTGTATGTGTGTGTCTGACAGTTTGTGTGTGACAATTTGTCAATGTGTGTGTGTGTTTATGTGGCGGACAGTTTGTCAGAGTGTGTGTCTGACTGTTTGTGCGTGTGACTGTTGGTCGGTGTGTGCGTGTGCCTGACTGTTGGTCGGTGTGTGCGTGTGCCTGACTGTTGGTCGGTGTGTGCGTGTGCCTGACTGTTGGTCGGTGTGTGCGTGTGCCTGACTGTTGGTCGGTGTGTGCGTGTGCCTGACTGTTGGTCGGTGTGTGCGTGTGCCTGACTGTTGGTCGGTGTGTGCGTGTGCCTGACTGTTGGTCGGTGTGTGCGTGTGCCTGACTGTTGGTCGGTGTGTGCGTGTGCCTGACTGTTGGTCGGTGTGTGCGTGTGCCTGACTGTTGGTCGGTGTGTGCGTGTGCCTGACTGTTGGTCGGTGTGTGCGTGTGCCTGACTGTTGGTCGGTGTGTGCGTGTGCCTGACTGTTGGTCGGTGTGTGCGTGTGCCTGACTGTTGGTCGGTGTGTGCGTGTGCCTGACTGTTGGTCGGTGTGTGCGTGTGCCTGACTGTTGGTCGGTGTGTGCGTGTGCCTGACTGTTGGTCGGTGTGTGCGTGTGCCTGACTGTTGGTCGGTGTGTGCGTGTGCCTGACTGTTGGTCGGTGTGTGCGTGTGCGTGAGACCACTTTCCAGTATGTGTGCGTGTGCGTGAGACCACTTTCCAGTATGTGTGCGTGTGCATGAGACCACTTTCCAGTATGTGTGTGTGTGCATGAGAAAGTTTGTCAGTGAGGGGTGTGTGTGTGTGTGTGTGTGTGTGTGTATGTAACAGTGCGTCAGCGTATGGTTGTGTGTGAGACAATTTGTCAATGTTTGTATGAGAGATATGTTGTCATTGTGTGTGTGAGACAGTTTGTCATTGTGTGTGTGTTTGTTTCTGTGTGAGACAGTTTGTCTGTGTGTGTGTCAGAGAGAGAGAGAGACAGTTTGTCAATGTGTGTGTGTGAGAGACAGATTGTCCGTATCTGTGTGTGAAACAGGATGTCAGCGTGTTTGTGTGTGTATGTATGTGTGTGTGCGTGTGTGTGTCAGTTTGTCAGTGTGTGTGACAGTTTGTCTGTGTGTGAGAGAGACAGTTTGTCATTGAGTGTGTGTGCATGAGACAGTTTGTCAGTGTGTGTGAGAGAAACAGTCTGCAGTAACGAGGATCAGGAAAGAAGGGCCTTAGAGTAATTGACTTAAAAAGTTTAATTTAAAGGGATAAGTCATGGTAGGAGCGCTCAAAGCCGTGGTGTGCTCCTCGTGCTCCATGTGGGAAGCCGGGAACATTTCCAGTGCCCGGGACCAGCATGTGTGCAGGAAGTGTGTCCAGCTGCAGCTCCTGGAAGCTCAGGTTTCAGAGCTGGAACGGCAGCTGGGGACACTGGAGCATCCGCGAGTCTGACAGCATCATGGATAGCACATGTAGAGAGGTGGTCACACCGCAGCTGAAGGGACTTGAGGAAGGAAGGGAATGGGGGACCATCAGGCAGTCCAAGAGAAACAGGCAGGTAGTTCAGGAGTCCCCTGGGGTCCCGCTCACTAATCGGTATTCCATTTTAGAGGCTGATGAGGGCGCTGGTTCCTCCAGGGAGTGCGGACAGAGCCAAGCTCCTGGCACCACAAGCAGCCTGTCTGTACAGGAGGAGTGGAAGGGAGGACGAGCAATAATAAGAGGGAATTCTACAGTCAGGGGAAAAGATAGACGCTACTGTGGCCATCAACGTGACTCCAGGATGGTATGTTGCCTCCCTGGTGCCGGGGTCCGGGATGTCACTGAACAGCTGCAGGGCACTCTGAAGGGGGAGGGTGATAAGGCAGAGGTCATGGTACATGTTGGTGCCAATGACATAGGTAGAAAGAGGGATTAGGTCTTGCATCAAGAATTCAGGGAGTAAGGCATTAGAATGAAAAGCAAGATCTCTCGGATTGTAATCTCTGGATTACTCCCAGTGCCACGTGCAAGCGAGCATGGAAATAGGAGAATAGCGCAGATGAATATGTGGCTTAAGAGTTGGTGCAGGAGGGAGGGTTTTAGATTCCTGGATCAATGGGACCATTTCTGGGGAAGGTGGGACCTGTACAAGTGGGACATCTGAACCTGTACACTTGAACCAGTGCAGGACTAACATCCTTACGGGCGGGTTTGCTAGTGCTGTTGTGTAAGCTAATTCGGCAGGGGGAGGGAACACAGAATGTTAGCAGAATAGGGACACATCATGATACAGTAAAACAATCAAGTCAGAGGGAGTACAGCTGCATTAAGTTTTAAGGGAGTAAGGCAAGGCTGGATGGCCTCTACTTTAATGCCAGGAGTATTACAGGTAAAACGGATGAGTTAAGGGTGAGGATTGACACGTGGAATTGTGATATAGTAGCCATCACTGAGACGTGGCTGAGGGATGGGCAGGATTGGCAACTCGACTTCCGGGATATAGAATCTTCAGGCGAGACAGGAGAGGGAGTAAAAGAGGAGGTGTTGCATTATTAGTTAAGGAGTCAGTTACTGCAGTAAGGAGAGATGATATCTTGGAGGGGGCATCGAATGAAGCTTTGTGGGTAGAGCTTAGGAATGAAAAAAGGGGCAGCCACATTGTTAGGTGTTTATTATAGACCCCCAGATAGTCAGCGGGAAATTGAGGAGCAAATATGTGCACAATTTGCGGAGGTGTGTAAAAACAATAACAATAGGGTAATTATATTAGGTGATTTCAACTTTCCCAACATTAATTGGGATAGACATGGTGTTAAGGGCTTGGATGGAGTGGATTTCTTGAAATGTGTACAGGAGAACTTTTTAGTTCAATATGTAGAGGGTCCAACAAGGGACGGCGCAGTGCTGGACCTAATTCTGGGGAATGAAGCCGGACAGGTGGCTGAGGTGGTGGTGGGCGATCATTTTAGTGATAAACTGTACCACGTTGTGGTCGCTAAGTTTGCTATGGACAAAGAAATCGATAAGTTGCAAAAAAATGTTTTGGATTGGGCGAGAGTGGATTTTAGTAAAATAAGGCAGGATCTGGCCACGGTAGACTGGGAACAGTTACTTGTGGGGAAATCTACAGAGGAACAGTGGGGGGCGTTCAAAAAGGAAATGGGGAGGGTACAGGCTCAACATGTTCCCTCTAGGGTGATAGGAAGGAGTAACAAGCCCAGAGAACCATGGATGACCAGAGATATTCAGGTTACGATGAGAAGGAGAAGAGGGGCTTTTAGCAGGTACAGGGGCAGCAAATCAGCGGAGGCATTAGTGAAGTACAGAAAGTGCAGGATGGAGCTTAAGAAAGCAATTAGGAGGGCAAAGAGGGGTTATGAGAAAGCTCTGGCTGGCAAAAGTAGGGAAAATCTCAAGATATTCTATAAGTATATCAATGGGAAGAGGATAACCAGGGAAAGAGTAGGGTCCATTAGGGACCAAAATCAATGTGTGGAGCCAGAGCACATCACTAGTGTTTTGAATAAATACTTCACATCGGTCTTCACCCAAGAGAATGAGGATGAAGGTATCAAACTCGGGGCAAGAGACTGCGAGGTTCTTAAGCAAATTGATATAGGGAGTGACAAGGTATTGGAGGTGTTGGCAGGCTTAAAAGTGGACAAATCTCCAGGTCTGGATGATTTGTGTCCCAGACTGCTGAGGGAGGCAAGGGACGAGATCGTAGGGGACTGACCCAAATTTTTAATTACTTTCTGGCCACGTGGGAGGTGCCAGAGGACTGGAGAACAGCTATTTAAGTGGTTCCGCTATTTAAGAAGGGTTGTAGAGATAAGC